>NW_015094507.1:5133972-5316739 GCF_001431845.1 Calidris pugnax
GGAGATGGGAGAGGAGATGCAGTAACATCACATCATACCACATTACATTAACACAAAAACATTGTTAAGCCGCCTTTCACTAAATTCATTTGGTTTTAATCACAGTAATATTTATGGGCACAGTAATATGATTAAATTATAAGTTTTGCACAGCCAGAGCAAACCTTACTGCACAGAGAGAGATTTGTTTCCCATCCTGATTTGCTATTTGTACAATAGGCAAGCACACAAACAACAGATATACTTTTAGATATACTTCAATGTATCTAAAGGAAGTATATCTAAAAAGGCTAACCTTGCTATTGCTTTCAGCCAGAATACTCTTGAATTCAAGTTTCCACATGTAAAGCCTTTGTTCATGCGGTTGCTACATATTGGACCCCTTCATCCTGTGTCTCTCACTGGGCATGTTATCTCCTTACTGGAATTAAAAGTTCTCTCATCACTGTATCTAGACTTAGCCTTTGTCGCTAAAGTTTCCCCATATCTTTCTTCTGCACAGATTTACCTTGTAGTTAGCTCAGTATATTTTATTCACACAATACAGGAAAGATACGGAAAAGGAAAAATAAGGCATTTCTGCTAGAGGTTACTGAGAGAAAGCTGGACATCTGCTTTTGCTCTGCACAGGATAGACTGACTCATAGGATCCAATCAAAGTCTAGCTATTAATTTTTAAAGATTTTTAATGGGAGGAAAGAAAAAAGCATTTGGTAATAACTTTGTCTCCCAGTACATACTCATCCTTTTTGCACAATTATTAGAAAACAGAGTGCTGCAGCTTGAAACAGCCCACCCTAATCCAGACACAGACTATCACATCCCACAGAAGTCAGATGCCATCAGGAAAGGTGTCTGTATGTGTGTACTGAAGGACTATATTGACAAGATGTACTTGCTCAGGTACTTTATATATAATCAACATAATAAAGCATCAGAAAGTTCCAGAGCGGCTCAGGTCTGAGCTGTCAGGAGCTGAACACGTTCCTGCTTTTCTGCAAAGGTGTTGGTAGGGCCTTGGGCCCTCAGAGCTGCGTTCTGATCACAGGATCTTCATCAGTCTTCAGGTATTTTCCATTTACAGGCTCCTTGAGTGCCCAGTCATGGAGGAGGCTGTAGTCATAGTGCTCCTCATCCACTCGTTTTAGAAAAGCCAGTCCAGAAATAGCTTGCCACTCTCTGAGGGATGGGATACGGATTTCCTTTACGTTTTCACTCCCTGGGACAAAGCCGAAGAACTTCCTTACGTGCTGCATGGCATACAGCCTGGAGTGTTGCTCTGTCGCCTCGTCAAAGAGCTCCTGCTCATTATGGACATAGCTGCTCCAATATCTGAAATGTAGAAAACTGAGTGGGGAGAAGCAGCTTGCCAGGCAGTAAGACAGGAAGACAGTGATGACTACCACAGCAATCAGGAGCCAGCCAGCCACCTTACAAAAAAAAAAAAAAAAAAAAAAAAAAAAGGAAAAAACCTGTTACAGCTGAAAATACAGTGGTAACTTCTGCGCATCAGAAAATCTGTAGGATGATCATAGAATGGTTTAGGTTAGAATAGACCTTAAAGATCATATAATTCCAATCCCACCTGCTATGGGCAGGGACATCTCCCACTAGACCAGGTTGCCCAAAGCCCCATCTTTACTTCTCCTGAATAATTAGGTTAACAAGGTATAAATAAACTTGCTAAGGGTCTGTTGCCATCATACCCAGTCCCTGCCTACTTTTCCTGGTTTCAGCTGGGAAAGAGTTACTTTTGTTTCTAGCGATTGCTGTGAAAAGAATTTCAATAATGCATATTGGTTTAATTGTTGCTAAGCAATGTCTTTACCTTTCAAGGACTCTTTTCAGCTTCCCACAGAAGCTGAGAGGGAGAATAGACAGAACAACCAATGGAATATTCTGTACCATAGACATTATGCTCAGTGTATAAATGGGGCTTGGCCAGGGGGGAAATCCAGAATCTCTGCTCGGAGAGGTGGTAAGAATAACTTGTGTCATTATTATTATTGTTGTTATTCTTCCTTTTCTGTTACTGTTCTATTAAACTGCCTTTATCTCAACCCACAAGGCTTTTTTTTTTCTTTCCCATCCTTTGCTCCCTCTTCTCCCTGCGCTTCAAGGGGAGAAGGGAGAAAACTGCATGAGTGACTGCGTGGTCCTAGCAGCCAGCTGGAGTTAAACCACAACATTACTGGAGGTAGCCATGGAGCAAAGCTGCTTCTTTCTGTCAAGTTTAAGGAAGTTTTTTTATATAATTTGTTAAGGATTTTGCCTTCACGACTATTATTGTAATAAGCCATCTAATTCCTAGCCTAATATAGCCTATTTAAAACCAATTTTCTCTGAAGTGACAACTTAATATTCCCCCTATTATTTACCCAGTATGTAACCTTTTAGAATTGAGTCTGATCAACAAACCAAGATTTTAGTTTCGTTCACGTGGAACCCTTATGGCCTGGCCCCATTAGTCACATGTTTCTTAAGCTTGAACAAAGATATTTCATACCCTCCCTGGCTCTTGAGCTTCCATTTGTCTTGATGGTACTTTTCAAGATACCAGCAACAGGTAACAAATAGGACAACCAGACATGGTAATTTATATACCTAAGTTTCAGTTCCACTTAACAGGAACAAAGTAGGCTTCAAAACACACAGATTTGGCACTCAAGGCGGAAGATACCGATCCTGTTTTATCTTAACAATTTGCTGAATTAATTCTAGTTCTCATCATTACAGGCAACAGAAACAATGAGTTACTCACTTGTGACTGGTACCGGAGTAGGAGAATCACTTCATCTCTTGCCCGGGTCAGCTCTGGAGGAACTAACTGACTGCACGGAAATGCAGCCAATATCCGTCTGCGTTCGCTAGCAGTAACGTTAGGGCTAGCTCCATAATAATGCTCGGAGACATACTCACTCATGGCACAGACATAATAGGAGCCATTAATCAGGGTGACTGCTAGCCACGTTACTGGAGCAACCAGGGCTCTCCCAGTGATGCTGCACAAGACGAAACAAATCAGTTTGCAGTGCAGTAACCGGTTTGGTGTAGTCTCTTTCTGAAGAGGAGATCTTTTGCCAGTAACCAGCCTCCAAGTCTGGTTATTCAGGGCATAGCCAACAACCAGAAGGATCAGTGCAGGAACTCCTAGGAAAGCCAGCCCATAGATAAGGTTCTGTCCAACATGACAGGGACAGCTGAATGTAAAAAAGGAGAATAGCTGCTGCCCACCAATCGTCAATATTGCAATTATAGCATTAGCAATAACAACCTCTTTGCCTTTTAGAAAAGTTAACCACTTTGGAAGTAAAGTCATTTTCAGTCTTACTCTTTATCAGATGCTTTTGCTTTAAGTCAATACTAACTTTTACTTATATTTAACTAATGCTAATGGCAGAGTAGAACAGAAAAAATTCCAAAAGCTTAAAGAAAATTCAAAACCAAAGGAACACACAAACAGAAAACCCCTAAACACAACCCCTCCAAAAAACCCCTCCTACTAGTCCTTCTCCTTCCATTAACTTTTGATTCTACTCCATAACAGCTAAAAGCTTGTTTGCTAGCTTTAAATACACTGACAAACATCTAATCATGTGTTTTAATTGATTCAATAATTCATCGCAGCAGTTCTACAACATTTAGCTTTTAGGCAATTGTAAGCTCTGCCAGCCCCTTGCTAATTGTCTGAAACTAACAGTAAGTTCTCCTTACCTTTTGGATGACATGCAATGCTATCAAACTGATGATTACCCTGTCAGGGTTAATTGACAAGCTGTTTCCTAATCAATGGTAATTAGCAGAAGCATGGTGTAGGACTAGGGAAAAAAAAAATGGTTTCAGCTGTTCTTCATAAAAAAGGAACCAAGCAAAGCCTTTTCCGGTGGACTGATTATAAGAAAAAAAAACAAAACAAAAAAAACCCAAAAAAACCCCCAACATTTAAAATGCTTCAACATTAAAATAAAACTGGGAAAGATTCCATAAATTGCATGAAGTTTGGAGTCCCGATTCTGTTCATGTTTAATGTCAGTTGTGGTTCTGAGGCATGAAGATTTTAGCGTTTCACCTGTAGGTGGCAAGATGCTAGCACGCCTCTTTTTCTGACAGTGGTGTTTCCTTTGTAAGGGTTGGTTGGGGTTTTTTTTTGTAAGGTGTAATCGGCTATTCACACAGTGTGGAGCCAGCTTCAGATGTGCTGGTGAGAATAGCTGGCATTTACATAGCATGCTTGTGATCCAAAGTTTTTAGATTTTCTTTATGTATTGTAAATCCCATTCTGTGGACAGAGGTAGGTAAAAATTTTTCAGTTAAACATTTCCAGAGCTGGTTTCTGAATATTGGGATCTATGATCTGGGCTCTCAGTGTCAAGCTTTAAGTCAAGCCTTAAACAGAGGTTAATTTAAAATGTTTCACTCCTGATGTTTTTCTCTATATCACACTTTGTGGTCATGGTATTCAGTAGTTGTTTACATTGCATACCCCACACTTGTCTGAATGTGCTGTTTAAGTTCTATTTAAGTTCTGAGAGGCCTAACTGCCTGTAATACAAACATTTTTACCAAAACAGGAAAAAAAAATAGCCAGGAAGTCTATGAGGAAAATTGTCTTCCCGTTACAGATGGCTATCAGCAGCATGTGTAGACTTGGTTGCGTGATGGACTAGTGTCTGACTGCACAGCCTCTTCTCTCCCCTTGCAGAGAGGGTTGCTAATAATAACTTTCAGCTCAAAAAGCAGTTATAGTACTCATGGTATCTGCTTGGATGGCAGAGACACTCTCATAGCTGCTACACATAGATGGCACGTTATACATATCTTGCTTGTTTACTAGGCAAGACCTTGTTCCTCCAGTGTGCTCTTGGGGTGGACACCTGCTTGTCTCATCCCCGGTCACAATCTGTGAATTAGGTCCTTGCTGGTAATTTGCTTTCAAAACTATGTGTCACCATTACACAAAATTAAAAATGATAGAGAAACATGCTGAAATATCCAGCAGCACTTTGCTAGAGCTTTTCTGGAACCTGTTGTTAGGTTCTTAATTGTTTGGGCAGGGTAGTAGCAAAACAAAATCCCAGTGCTGTCTGAACACTGCCATTTTGAATCTTCATTTTCTTTCAGTATCACAGAATTTTCAGTGGTTTTGTACTACCGGCATTTTGTTTTGAAAATAATTACCTCCTTTAAATTCGGTGGAATAAACCCATCAGGCTATTACAGGATTATTTTGAAGACGTGTTTTATAAGAGTGTCCCATTATGCCTCAGTTATTTTAAAATCCCCGATTGATTGTTGCTGAACTTTCTTTGGGGACCCATGCCTGTCTTTGTTTATACGGGAGGAAGGCTTTCCCAAGCATCGCTTGTTTACTCAAGAAACACATTAGATGTGAAACTGAAGAGATGTACAACACTGAAATATTCATAGTCAGTCTGAGGCTGTTGAATGAGGCAATTTATACAATCAATACGACAACTTTGTACTGCTGCATTGCAACTTCTTTGGCATTTGCTTATATGCTTTGCTGTAAATAATCCTGCTGGGTCATGCTGTTATGGAACAAATTACAGGGTTGGATCCAATTAAGAGCTTGGGCGGCACATCAAACCTTTAAGTACTCGCCCTTGCAAAGGAACCTGGAGTCCTAAGGTAGACATTTAGGCTCTTTATCTGTTGCCCAGGAAGAGTTAGGACTGAATGCAATCCAAAATACTGCTACCTGAGGTGACAGCCAGCTTGCCTCTGAGGCAAAGGGATGCTTATAGCTGACATCTGAGGCAAGTAGAACACATGGGCAAACCTTAGCCATGGTTTGGTTTGTCATTTTGCAGGGCTCAGTCAGGATGTTTTGCAATTTGAAAGAATTCAATTTTCTGTTGGTGAGATATTTAGCACAAGATCTATTGAGCTGGGGACAGAGAGCAAACAAAAGCCTGATCCTGTATTGTACTAATACAGACACCCATCTTTTGTGGCAGGTGTATTATTGTTTTGGACCAAAGAACTTTTTTTTAGGTATTTTTTTAGGCATTTCACACCTTACTCATTATTGGCTTTTATATTGCACTCTGCTCTGGGATATTCATGTTTGGGAGAATCCTTAGATAGTGGTCTACTAAAGAGATCATGTACTTAGCTCTATAGGTTTCAGCTTTCCCATAGTAGCCAGTCCACTGTAAGAGACTGGGTGTGAGTGCACTTTTTAATGCATACTTTTGAATTCAGGAGATATGTTGTGTATTTTTTATTTTTTTTTTTTTAGATTAGTGGGAATGAAGGGAACTGGTGTGGTCTAATGGTTAAGGAGTGTGGCAGACCAACCTTCTTGGGGCTGAAGGCTAAAATCCTCTCCTGAGACACAAGATAGAAAGGAAGGTGGAAGGCCATGCCAACTTTCTCACTATTCAAATTGCCTTTGATTATTTCTGAGAAGCTCATGTTAAGGTTTAAAACAGGTGCCAGATATGTACCAACCTCTACGCTTTTCACAGGGCAGCATGTCAGATGACAGTTGAAATTAAGAAGGTTATTTTGTTCTGTTCCTTAAGATGTGGATGCAACCCACCATTGACTTGTCTCCCTCATGGAGCCATTGAATCCCTAGTTTATTTGGACACACCGTTTCAGCTTCATTTTATCAATCATGTGCAAACTTTAGTATGTTCTACCTAATACATCATATTATATGTGTGAATCTATGTGTATAAATGTGCACAGGTATGTATTTTTCAAACAATGCTGATGTCTTCTTACCACACATTGCACTGTCTGGTCCACCGTGTTCCTTCATGATTGTGGTATTAATAATGTAGGCTGAAGTAATTCATTCTTGCATTCAGAACTGGGTAAATAAAATGGTGCTCGTTTATGGGTAGTCTTAAGTGCTTTGTGATGGTTTCACTGCAGTTAAATTATGCTAATGATAATCTTTTAGAGCTGTTTTTTTTTTAAATGCAATGCAGTACACTTTTTTTCTGGAATATGGGATGTCTGTTGCAATGAGAGATGTACTTGGTGCTTATCGCCAATTGGAGACAATCTGAGAAACAAACCCATCTAGACTCAATTTAGAAATGCAAGTAACTATCTCGAGAATTGTAATGCTTTACTTTTATGATTTATTTAAATATTTTAGATATGGGAAGTGCCTATAATAGTTTCACTTATAAAACAGAGTCAGATTTTATAGGGCCAGAAAAGTGCCTGGAAAAAAATGGAAGACACTTATTATATTGTAAAGTTGTCAACACCAGCTCATTCTGTATAAAATGAAAGCTGTTAGTATGACTATGTTTTCCAGAGAAAAAACTGGAAATCCTTTTAGCTGTCCTATTTTTTGTTCTTGAATTGTGTCATAACTTTAAGCTGCCATTTTTTTAAAGTAAATTAATCCGTCTTATCTCAAATGAATCACATCTGCTGCTTTCTGTGTATCTGGAATAGTAAATACCTGTAATTTTACTCTAGCACTGAGTCTATTAATTAACAGAAATTTAATAACAGTGTGGCATTCAGATGAGGCCATGTATTTTTACTTCCTTACCCGAGACACCTTACTGTGAATGTATGTGGAGATAAGCCCTATAAGGGAAGACAGCTACCTAGTTAATTTCTAAATTCGCTAGTGACCGTAGACTAAATTTACTGCAAATCTAAACTAACAAAATAAGCCAAATTTACTTTAGGGGAAAACAGACAAAGTAAGCTAAACCTTCCTGGATGTTGATAGCAGGGATGTTTGCAAATGGAGGTTATAATATGTCAAGAATGAAACTTCGTTAATGGAAGTGCCATTTGCACAAGCTGGCAGCTGTAGCAGGCACACAGTTTATTCCTCTGGGATTCTGGGTGCTCTAGGTCTGTCCTGCCAGCTTTGCAGAAGCGTGGTGGTAGTAGTGCCTTGTAACTCATAGACAGACGTTACCTCACCGGACTAGAGCAGTCAGAGCTGACAGAAAGACTATAGCTCCTTTAAGTTGAAAATTATCAATTTTTAATTACCTTGCACAACATTATCTTGCAATTTTGTTTTTATTCTTCAGAGGGGCAGCTTCTGTTAACTCTCCCAACACCAAAACCTGACACAAGCAACAGAGTGAATTTGCTGTCCCTAAAAATGTAAGACCTGTGAATCTCTTGGGGCTGCCTGGTGTGACTTCCCATGGCTGTTTGCTGTGTATTTGATTACAAATCATTCCTATGGATGGAGCGGTTATTTATGTTGTGTACAGGGGCAGATCTGTTGCCAGTTGAATTCCTCCCAGAGGGCTCAGTACACGCAGAGAATAGGAGGAGCATCATCAGCATTACAGATTGCAGTAAACACGTCTCATGCAAAAGGCAGAAGAGCAGAAAGGAGAAAACTTTAAAGAAGGGAAAGAGGAAACACAGTCATTGAGAGAAAACTATGCTGCCTGAGGAAGACAAGACATAAACTGACCATCAAATACATCAGGTGTTACACAAGCAACATGTCTCGGCTACCAGGAAGAAAGCAGGAGTACCACAAAATAGTAAGACATTTTTGTAATGTGCTATTAAAATTGTGCATGACTGAGAATAAGCTGTTATTGCATTGATGATGTTTTTTATACAGTCATATTTCCAAATAGCTTGAAAGGACTGAAAAGATGGGGATGAGTCTGCCGGTATGAGAACAGAAGCGCCGGCAGCATTTGTGGCTACAGTGGGACCCCCTTGTGAGCTGCCAAAAGCTGACAGCTATTAAGCAGTGACATAAAAAAGCCTGTCCATAGGACTTGGAGACTGTTTGAGCAGTAATACTGAGATTTGCTCTAGGGTCCTTCATATCTCCAGCTACCTTGCCTATGGCATTAAATGATTTTCAGACAGTCCTGCCCTCAATGTGAATCCTTGAGGCCAAATCTCTGTTTTTGTTTTGGAGAAAAGAAACAGTGGCCACATCTCTACCCCGTGAACAGTTATGGGAAGAGGTGGTTCATCTGGGACCACAGCACAGCTGGTACTCACTGGGTGCCTCCTGCATAGCAGACCACATCTTCTTTTGGGGTTTATGTTGCACAAGCAGGGGTCTTTCTTCATCCTCCTAAAGTTGCACTTTTTCTATGCACAGGGAGTGCACCATCACAGGGTCTCCACATCTGGCTTAAAGGCCAAAATCTGGTTTGTGGGGAAACAATGGTAAAACTGTAACCGTTGTCTATAAATGATGACTTTGACCCATAGCACCAAATTCTATCAAGTACAAGTTCTATAGACCAAAACTTCCTTCTTTTTCTGCACTTCATGTTAATATTCTCCTAAAGCTCCAGCAATTGTTTTAAATATACTGCATACAAAATTTTCCCAAGAGGCCTTCTTAAACTGCACGGTTACAAAAAGCAGTATTCTGTGCCACTAAAGATACCAGTAATTCTCCTTCTTGTTCTCTGGCAGTGGTGTGTCTAAAGATGAAAAATTCGTATAGCAAGTTTCATCAGAATCTTTATGTGTGGTTGAAAATTTCTAACTGTTTAGGAATATTTTACCACAAGTCCAAACAACCAAAGTTCCATAATGGGGAAATAAGGCCACAGTGGTTTAAAAAAAGAGAATATGTTTGCATCTAAAAGTATAATTATGACACATGTACATGTATACTTATGTATAACAAACTGAAGAGAGAGGAAGTTGCTAGTAAGGAAAAGACAATGTTGTGTCGATTTCTGAAAAGGCGACAGAGGTCTCCACTGAAAAAGAAACAGAAGAATATAAAGGTATAATTAAAGTTAATATACAGAAGTTTATGGATCACAAGTGTGGCTGATAAATACAATTATGTTGATAAAGTATGCTTAAGTTTCTCTAAGGTTATTTATTACAACACAGACTTTTTGCTGAGACTAGAACAATGCAGAACCTATATGACATCCATTTACTCCATTAAAAACTTGTTAACGAGAATTTGGCAGTATGCACTATTATTGAAGTCAGGAGTTATCACCAGGGCGAGTTTAGGAAGTGGTTCCATACTACTTAAGATTTTGAGGAGTGCCTTGTTAAAATGGGAACATTGATTAAACTCCACACTTTTGATGCAATGGGAGCAGGAAGAGGTCTTTCCGCCAAACCATTCTTCCTTTCCGTGTGTGATTTGTTCTATTGTTTTCCTTGGCATTTACCATTATTTTTCCACAGGCTATAAACTAAAGGCACTTCTAGTCTGCCCATGTGCCACAGGCCTGTAGCACTTCCTTTAATTAATTCCTGTCCAAGATGTTTAGCAGGAGTCAACCTAGCCTCTCCCCTAAAAGCCAGCTGCTACTCCTGCTAAATACAGTGAATTCTGCAGTGCCACAGGTCTGATCTGGCAAGGCAGGGAGGGAAGCAAACATTCCTCCAGGTTGGTGGACAGCTAAAGATCCCAGACCAGTGCTTGTGACAGGATCTGTGCAGGGATATGTCTCTGACCTCCTCAGTTGCTCTCCGTGTTCCTTGAGCAGGTGGCTGTGATCCTCATCCAACCCCTTCACCTTCCTCATGGGGTGGAGCCATACCAACCACATCTTCTGTATTAAGATACAGAAGTAATGTCCCACTGAGATTATCCAGGCATTTGGAGAGCGAGTATTGGTAGTGACTCCAGTTAGTTGTAAAATCTGATAAAGAAGGGGAAATGTCAATGGGACTTGACTACGCTGCTTGTTGTTATTCTTTGCACTTGTACGGATTATAGTATTTTTTCATTATTCTGAGCTAATTTTTATATCTACTTTTGGGACTTTTGGGGGGTTTTTTGGGAAAGCAGCAGATGATTTAAATCAGATCAACCATACCTTTGCGAAGGAACTGGCATTTCAGTGTATATACTGTTGTTCCTGTTGTAAAAGGAATAATAGCTCATTGACTCTATTATTCTTCCTCCAATTAAATGCTTGTCATTAATCTTGGATGGCATTTGACAGCTTCTATCAATGCAACATATGTATGCACAGTTACAGGATGCAGGAATGCACCTGATGAAAGTAGCTATATCCCAAGAAATGGTATTTCTGGCAGGCAAGCTTCTTGTACAGAGATTTAAGTGATGATCAAGTCAGATTCTGTCACACTTGATTTAGGGATTACAGTGATTACACATTGTGGACAAAAGTTTCTTCGTTAACGTAAATGTTATTTTTACTTACTTTTAATACACTAACAGCTCAAAAGTTTGGAGAAATTTGATTCTAGTTTGCTTCATTTTTAATTTTTACCTTTTCTGGCAGAGCAGAGAACTTTTTGTACTCACGTATGGGGCTTTGGTCGCCCAACTGTGCAAGGACTACGAAAAAGATGAAGATGTCAACATCTGTTTAGACAGAATGTAAGTACTTCTTTAAAAGTTCAACTCTATCGATAGTGCTATTGGTCCACCTATATGTTACCTTTTGGCTTTATGTCTGTTATCTTACGAGTTCCATCACTTTGTCTAGGATTAAAGAGCTCATGGTGATAAGGTTCAATATTCTGTCAACAGAAATTATGCTAATTTGTGAATAAAGATCAGCAATTAGATTTTGAATTCTTAGAAGAAAACTGTCAAATCGTTTTGATAGTTTATGCATGTTCCTTGTTGATCCTTTGTTATGCTAATTAATAATAAAAAGTTCTAAATTTCTTCTCCTATATCCATGTATTTAATTTCAACTTCCATGTTAACTTTCCTCTTCTGTTTCTTCATACCTATGTTATTTAAAATTAGACAAGCTTTTTGTTTCTCATGGGTATTTTCTAGTTAACATGCATTTCTGTGTTCACTGTGGATGTGACCTTCCTGTGGCTGCCCCTCATCTAGCTACACATGGGTTTGTGACTCGGACAGCTAAGAAGTAGTCACAATTCCAGGTTGTAGGGATTTGGCTGAGGTGATTCAGTCAATAGGCAGCTTCCTTTTGTAGTCAGTCACCTTTTCTGAGGGTGTAATTCAGGTGCCTGGCTTTGACCCTCTGAATTTATAGCGATCACAATGGACCCAATACCTGACCATTTTATTATTAATCTGAAAGTTTGCAAACAAGCTATAGTCTGATAGCTATTGGTGGAAGTGAGTAAAAAACCAAAATCATTGCTTGGGAAAAAGAAAAGTAATATATTCACAAACTAAGAAGGGACAATATCCCTCAGATATTTATTCTGTATTCATCTCTCATTCAGCTCTGGTGAAAAAAAATGTTTCAAAAATACACAGGATTCTTTATGATGCTATGGTAGAAATTATTGAAGGGTAGTTTTGGAAGATATGGAGACTTATCTTGCTTCTTGTGTTTCTATTATTATAGCTGTTTCTATAAAATCTCTTTTTTTGTCTTGATAAAGACTTGATAAAATAGTGACAGGTTTCATTAAAGCAATATGGCCATCATTATTTCTGTGAAGATGAAGACAGCTCAGCTTGAGGAAGAAGACCTGTCACAGTTGGGGACAGTATTCTTAGCTCTCTCTCTCTATATATATATATGTACATATATAATCCATAATGAGAAGGGTGGGTTTTTGCTGTACAGTTGCCAAATAGCTGCTTAGCAATTTATTATTCATTTGACTTTGCAAATCTAAGGCATAAAAGTTGAAAAGTTTCTAAGTAGTCCTGTACATCAGCAATAAATACCTTGCTAACTGCTGATGACATATTTACCAACATTATTGGCATTGCTATTTAGGCAATAAATAAATATTTCATTGTTTTCTGATGCAGAACATATAACTTCATGCTGCCAAAACCACTTTTTGGTCTTGTCATCACATTAGACATCAGATCACTTTTTGACTTCTTGTCAAAGACGTGGTACAAAATCAGTAAGAAACTCCATTGAGTTCAGGCTGCTTCACTGAGGGTGTAGGGCCTCTGACAAACAGGCAGAGACTGCCAACATCCACATAAATGGAAAGGAAAAATTCCCTAAAAATATTTCTGAGTTGAGATCACATTCTTTCGTAACATTGGTGTCAATCTCTTTCCCATTTTCAAAAAATGCTGAGAGGCTTAGCTATTTTGCACACCATGTAGTTACTTGATTTCTTTCTGCAACTAGTAGATGAAGGGAGAGAACACGTTAGAAAAAGGGCAGAGGGAATTTGTGGAGGAAGAGCAAAAAATGAGGTGAAGAGGTAAGAGGATAAAGTGAAAATCAGGTGTGAGTCCATTTCCTGTGGGTTCTCCTGGCACCTGAATGCTGCAGTGAGGGTGCCCAGGATTTGCTGTACTCCATACCAGCCCAGAGATGAATGCTGTGACCTGAAGGGGCAGTTGCTTTGTTCTTGGCAGAAACAGTGTGAAATGAACTCTGGGAATCACAGAGGAATGGAGAAAATCCTATGCTATGGTATCCTATCCTGTTTTTAGTGACAAAGCAGTATTAATCAGGTGTATTATCTGTATATTATTTTTATATTATACTCATATATCTAACATCTAATATTTATTCATATATTTAAATATAAATGTATGTATAAACAATGTGTACATAACATGCATATCATACGTGCCAGGAGTATCATGCTTAAAGGAGTATGACTCTTTAAATGACTACATGAAGAGCAATCCCACTGTGCTGCAATATGTGGTAGAAAGAATAATCTAGACCAGCAAAATCTGTTGTCCTTAATGCCATTCATTTAGGAACATGGAGCAGTTTTGCTGAGAAAACCCAAGAGACAGATTATGGAGATGGTAGGTGGAAAGAAGATCCCCATTTTGGATGTTAACTTTCTTTGTTTTCTCCTTAGGGGATACAGCATTGGCATAAGGCTGATTGATGATTTTTTGGCTCGTTCAGCTGTGAAAAAGTGCCGCAGTTATTCTGAAACTGCAGACATGATTGCACAGGTAAGTAAGATTTATATTCTCTAGAGCTTCATCAGTTTCAGTGGTCTTAGTTTTTCCCTCCTCCATCACTTTGCTCCAAAACAGTTACCTGCATTTTCTGCGATATCATGCATGTCTTATCTAAAACCCTTCATCTCCACAATCATACCCATGCTTCCATTGGGTGAAATACAGCCTTTTCCTTGTCTACAACTTCATATCAACCAGTAGCTCATAGAGATTGGCCTTGAAAGGAGACATCAGTTTCTACATCTGTAGCATAGTGCTACGTCGAGCTGGGAAAAAATTTGACATTCAACAGAATACAAAAAATGTCATGTTTGGTGGGATAGGATGGTCTTGATAAACCCACAGTGGTAAGTTTACTACAAAGGTTGTCAGAACCACAGAACTGGTTAATGTACTTTAGTACAGTTGAACCATCATTCTTAAGTACAGAGGATTCAACAACAAAATACAGTGAGAAATTAGCCATCAAAGTAAGGAAAAAGACACTGTTTCTCTGCAGGTTATGTTTCAAAAGAAACTTGCTGAGAGAAATAAAAGTACTTGGAAAGATTGGAACAAACTTTAAAGCACACAGTCTCTTGAAAAGACTATTTTTAGAAAACTAAAAGAGTTCTGCAGTAGGAGTATAACCTTTCTCAGGCAAAATATGATATGGAGAGCATTTTCACATTTCTTTGGCAAAACATTTTTGAATAGTCTTCAAGCACATTTGTCTGAGGCACGTACCAACAAAACATATGCAAAATGACCCAGCACATAACTGCAAATAAGCTCTTAAAGCTGCTGGTTCAGAATTATACAGCTGTTTACATGATCTCTTTAAGTCTCCAGCAGTCGTGTTCCCAGCCAGGAGAAAGGGCTTAAATACTTAACTGCAGTAACTCTTCAGATGTAGAAATCTGTTTGAGGATGAGCACGTAAAGTAAAGCCAGGTAAAAGTTAAAGTAATTAAGGCAGTTAAGTAGTTCAAGTAGTTCAACATCCTGTACGCATAGCTGTTATCCTGCAGTCCTTTGGAAAGCGAAGGGGAAGTCTGTAAGACCAGGCTGTGGGTGTTCCCTGTGGAAATGGAAAGAGATGAAGCAAAGGAAAAAACATAAAATGAGGAGTAGAAAGCCACCTTGCCATATTAAGAAATAAACATCAGAGGAAAGGTGCACCTAAGGCAGTTACTGAGGGCTTAAATCTTCAACCACTGGTTCAGACTGCAAAGCCTGGGGTTTACTGCTAGCTTATACTGGACTGGAGAAGAGCCAACGAGTTTTGATGATGAGCCAAAGTGAGTCCTCCTACACTGAGTTCCCATGGTGCTCACTGACTTCTCGTGTTGGTGCTGGGACTTTACGTGGTTACAGTCAGGACTGAATAAAGAAATAAAACAGGCCATGTAAAAGTAGGCTTTCTGCTCACTGGCAGATTGTGATAAGAAAATGCAAAGCAATTAAGGAATGATATAAAAAACAAAGCTCAGTTGAAGAAGTAATGTCCAAGACTGGATTCAGAATTTGGATCTGAGGATAACTGAGGATTGCTTTTGAAATGAGGGTGATAATTTTACTCTATAATCCTACAAAATCAAGTTTTTACTTCAGTTCCTCCTCACAAGTTGTTGACATCATTGACCTGATCAAAAGAGATGCGAAAAACAAACAGCTTCTGGTTTAAGATCTAATCCTATAATAATGTTACCTTCTGTAGCACAATGTCACCGTGCCCCAGGAGATGTCTGTGTGTACTGAAGGTGTCAGCAGCTTGGCTGGTCCCTCTGGTCCACAGTGAGCCAGTGCTGGCTCACAGACTCCATAGCTGTGTTAATACAGTGCTCTGCCTCAGGATACATCCCTTGCTAAAAAGCAGCGGCTGGACAGATGGGCTTTATTGTGGAGGCTCAGTACCCCGTGAAGTCCACAAACATGTGTCTCTGCAGCTGCTTGTAGAGAGGCCCTTGGGGACCAATAGGGCTGGGGTAATCCAACCATGTCACCCCCAAGCCCAGGGTTGTTCCCCTTCCCATGGGAGGTGCTGCCAGACAAGGTCCCTACATGTTGACATATGGCCAGTTTGAAAGTCTGACAGAAGTTGGCAGAATTTATGAAGCTGGTAAATGTTGCTTTTCAGATCTCACCAGTGAGAGGGAAATGCATAGCCCAGGTTGCTGCACTAAGTAAACCAAGACAGTAAACTGAAAAATGAAGTGCTGCACTGTAAAGAGTAAAGAAAAGTTTATGAGTACGTGGAATCAACAACAGTTGGCAAGACCTTTAAAGCATCTTGCTCTTCCCAAACAGTGACTGTGGAAAAGTATTAAGAATGAAAAGTATGCTAGCAAAAATGTAATTTTGGCAGCCTTTCCCCTTCTAAGCAGATTAATTCTGGTGCTTCATTAATCCTGTTATTATGTCATCTGAAATTATGATTTTGATTTTTTTTAGCAGCTTGTCTTTTCACTTACTTTGCAACATTACTTACACATACAATATTTTGTGGTGAAGAGTCTCCAGAAGTATATAAAGGGACTGATAAGTTAGTGGCCTCCTAAATATTTCAGTAATTCTAGACTGTATTTGAGCACCATCAAAATGGTAATGAATTTTATTCTTGCTGCTTGAGAAAGATGGGATGTTGGTTGAGACTTTGAAAAAGGGCAAAAAGGGCAGTGCTACATTTTTTATTCTGTCTGTGTAGATTTCTTATTTGAAGTAATACATAATCCCGTAGAGTTGCAAGTAGCATTTTCAAAAGAGACATACATGCATGTCATTTTGATGGTGAGCCTCTGTACATGTCTAAATAAATATTCTTTTTTCTTATATTTCATATAGAAAGAAATGAGAGATTTATAGATGCAACTTTTAAAACTGCTCATTCATTTTACTTCCCTGTCTTTTGGAGTCACAAAGAAAGATGGAAAAGACCTTTGTTTTCCCCTCTGAGAAGTTGTGTATAGTAGTTTTAAAGGAATTTCTGTTCATTCATAGCCTGGTTTTAAAAAAAAGAAGTTCATATCTAATTAAATGAATTACCTATGTACTTAAATTATTTTTTTCTGCTGAGACTTTTTTACAATTTTCAGTTTATAACTGTTCAATTTTGCCTGAGCTTGGTGCTCCATTGCAAAGCAGCTACTGTGTTTGCATAGTTTCCGTGCAAGTTCTCTTTTACACAGGAAATTTTAACAACAGAATTTGGACAGATTCATCATACCGTAATGCAAAGTACAGCTGAAACTAAATTGGAAACATATGTGGGCCTAGCACGATTAACTAGTTTTTGTTCTTGTAACAAAGACCTGAAGTTTGACAGAGCAGCAGATGCAGAACGTAAGAGTTAAGAGAATTTAAGTGAGAAAATGTGGTTCTCACGGAGGGAAATAAATAGTAAACTAAGGGACAAAGCACAGAGAATTGAGCAGAAGTTTCCCATTTTATTTGTGGACTCATATTTTGATGGACATCAGAATGAATGTAAAATCTAAATTTTCCAAGAGAAAATGTTGATTCTGCTGTTCAGGTTTTTTTCCAGTTTGTTTTGGATAGTGTTGACTATAGTCTTTGCTTCTTTCTGAGCTGCCACGGTAGCTGCTGAACTTTAATTCAGGGACAATGTTGATAAGAAACAGCTTTTGTGGTAGCTGTTTGAGGGACAGGGTTAAATTTGCCAAAACCGGATTCCAGTTGAAAACATAGGAACAAACTGGCTTCTGTTTTTGTCTGGTTTTATAGAAATATTACAGCATCCGCATGGCAATTGCATCCAGTCACAGGCACTTTGGTAAGACAACACAGAGTAACACAGCTCTGGGAACGAGGGTCAGTGAGAGATTTAGGCTCCTGCCAGGCGCGCGTTGCAGCGTGACTTGTTCAGCAGCTGCTCTTAGAAGTGGAGGCACTCTCAACACGAGTTACCTCTGAGCATGGAGCAGGGTAAGGATGAGGAGAGGAGAATGCACCTCAGATTTGCCCCTTCATGATAAAGGGGAAGGCCAGCCTGGGAAACTCTGGTTTCAGATGGTCCTGGCTACTCAAATACAGAGCTTTGAGCTTTCTCCTGAGGAAGAAGAGGGTGCCAAAAGCCCAAAGTGAGATCTTTCTGTCTTCCCATCTTTCCCTCTGATAACTATGCTTTTGCCTCTGTGTCCCAGCTCTAATACCACAGTGGAGACATCGTCCTTACATAAACCAACTTGTTTGTCATATTTCTTGGTCAGCTCATTAACCTGCTTAGTAGCATCTTCCACTTTGCATCCCCACTTGCTTTGGTTTTCTGTGGTATGAGTGAGAAAGGAGGTGGAAAGATGGCTTTGTGAAGGGAAGTTTGGCTCAGGCGGTGAGGACAACTTGTTAGGTGGTGTCTCCTCTGCTCTTGTGTGTAGGGAGGAGGTAGGACAGGGCTGGGCAGTAGATGTTGGGGCATCTCTCATAAAGAGAAAAGCGGACAAACGGGAACCGACATGTACCCTGGAATTAGATAGTTGCTATACCAGGAGAGGAGTCTGGGGAGAAAAATCATGTGTGCCAGACATGGTGTCAGACGTGCCTGCTGTTGTGACTTTGATTTTGGCAGTGTTGCCTCTGTGCTTTCAGCTGCAGCAGGTGCATTATAGGCTTATAACATGTTCTAAGTCTGCTGTAAAGTGGGTCAGCTGGGATAAAAATCATTTGCTCGAACACCACAAGTTCTTCAAATCACACGAAGAAAATTCCAAGCAGACAGCGGTTTCACTCTTGGGTTTTATTTTTAAAAAGAGTAATGGTCTGTAAAGGTAGGTGAATGCTTTTTTCTGCTAAAGAAGTGCAGTGAGTATGAGAAAGTTGTGTAGAGCACCCTACAACAAACCCTGGTTTGTTGATAAGAGCCTGATTCGAGCAGAGCAAGAGTATGATTCTTTGCAGACTCAGGGAGACTGGCAGTAAAATGCTGCATAAAAGCCTGCCCAGTCACCCCAGGGAAAAAAACTGTGTGAGAGCCACGTGGTGAATTCCAAGTGGGTGAGGTAAAACGTAGGGCTCTGGGGTGAAACATATTTCTCAGAAGCACTGATTGTGCAGTTACTTCACCTGTGTTGCCTGCCAGTTCCTCTTGCTCCCGATACTAAGTTTCCTAAGATATTCAGAAAAATGAAAATCAGCCTGCTGTAAAAATATTTTCTTTTCTTAAAGCGTGGAATTTCCTTCCAGGCCCTCTGTTGTACACTGTCTGCAGGCGCAGTATAAACAATATTACGCAGCTCTACAGACTGCAGCCAGTGCCTGAAACACTCTCAAAACAGATTTATAGCCATACAAAGCGAAATTCTCAGTGGGAGAAGATAACATGGAGGCAAAACATCAGTGATGCATTTTCATTATTGTAGCAAAGAACTAACAACAACTGATTATGTTTCAAAATAGCAGGTTATTTTTTAACAAAAACAGAAAAATGCTGAACCATTTGGTAATTTCAAGTTCTTGGTACCCTACACTTTGGCTGTAAGGTTTGTCTGAAGAGTTACCTGGCACCTCACTATCAATGGAGGTTGCTGCCCCACGTCACAGGCAGATGTCTCAGGGACTAGAAGACCAGGACTGATCACTGTGA
Organism: Calidris pugnax; assembly: GCF_001431845.1. Lineage (NCBI taxonomy): Eukaryota > Metazoa > Chordata > Aves > Charadriiformes > Scolopacidae > Calidris > Calidris pugnax. Next base: position 5,153,387 of record NW_015094507.1, read on the forward strand.
GCATCCGTGGCATTCTAGTTACAACAGGAGATGCCTTCAGTGACCACTGGTCCCTCAAAACAACGCTGTGCCTGAAAATGGCCTGGAAATGACCCGGAAGGAAAAGCCTTTACTTTCTGTGGGCTGTCAGAAAGTCACACTCGTCTTCTAGTGTTATATTCACACCTTTTAAATGGTGTTAGTTTATGATAGTCTCTTGATTTACATAGGACAAATGTACTACAAGCCTTTTACATAGGATATTGTTAAAATCCTCTTGTATAAATCATTAGTCATCTCTTTTTGCTGTCAGCTCTTGATCCAGAACCAGTGACGTTAGTAGGACATGAACCCTAGGTGCCATGGAGGACTGCAGCCTTTTCAGTGATGTAGGGAAATAATTTAATTCCATCCTTTTGGAGTAAGTTTGTAACTGGGAGGGAATATGATGAAGAAAGAGGCCATTGTGAAAAAATATAGAGATGAAACCAGCTAAGAAGTATGCTATATTAGCAAGATATTAAAAAAGCTGGAATATATTTATCTATGGTATTTCCCTTCTGTCTACAAAGTCTAGCATTGTCTCTCTTTCCTCATTGGTTTTTTTCTGGCCTTCTTCAACCAGCCTGTGAATTGTGCTGTAATGCTGTTTGCTGCTGCTGAAAGAGTAGAGCTGGGAAGCATCTTCCCATGCCTGAAAAGTTGGCAGGGGAATCGCTTCTGGTTCCTTGTTCTCAAAAAAGCACTTTAGATTTCTCTCGCTCAGCTTGGTGGCGTATAGCTGGAAAATCTGCTCCAGTTGCTCCTTCTCCTTCTCCATGTACACCCTCCAGAACATCAGCTGGAGGTGGCTGACTTTGGACTGGCAGCTGGCACAGCAAGTGGTTAGCAGGGAGAGAAGAGCCGTGGTGACTATCACACACCAGCCTAAAATCTGAGAAAATAAAAGAAATGAGTTTCAGTTTAAAAAGGCCCAAGCGAAAATGCTACTTAAATTAAGAGTGTCCAACAGAATGACCACACTGTGTATGGGGGACCTGCTGCTCCTCTTGGGACCCTGCTGCAGGCATCTCATTCCCAGTTTGCATTCAGGGGCTGGCATTAGTGTTAATGGGGCTTCCATATGGGGCCCAAGAAATCAGGATTGAGGCTTCTCAATAGCACTCATTTTGATGTCTCCTTCTCAGGAAAGCAAAAGCTGTTGATTTTTACAGTAAAACTCTCAAGAAAAGTTGGCTTATACTAGAGTCTGGCTGTCTCCCCCGTCGGTTTTATAACTAAAGGAACTTGGATAACAACAGCTGGAGACATGTCCAGCAGAAGGGCTTTTCAGGTTCAGGGACAGATGATCTCAAATCAGACCTCAACTAAAAGACTGTGCATGAAGAAAAATCTAAGAGGTCTAAATGGTCAATCAAAGGTCTAAATGATCAATCAAATAATGTTATGGGTAAATAGAGCTATATGGAAAACAGAGAGGACCTAAGAGCAGGAGTAGCATCTGGGTAATTTAGAGAGGATGTTGATGAGAGTTTATTGCAAAACTATTGGAATTGCTCACTGAATTCTGTCACACAAAGGGAACAAGTTCATAGGGAGAATCAAATCTGGTAAATGGTTTTCTCTCCTGAAAGCGTTAAATAAAATTACCCAGCAAAAATTAGGATTAAGACACAATTCTGAATTGTGACAAACTACAAAAGCAAAAAGGGTAAGTAACTTCTGTCCCAGAACAATCAACCTTTTAAACTGTGACCATTTTAAGATGTGTTATTTTCAGACTTCTTTTAATTTTTTAAAAAAACCCAAACAACAACTAGAACTGTTTTAGCATTAATTAGCTAACAAGACTATAAAAGATAGTCTTAAACTTAAAAAGTTTTCCCCAAATTCTTTTACCAGGAGGTTCACTGAAATCTAAGCTATTCTTTTGAACATTTTTTGACTTTGATGAATCAGGCCTTTGTAGTGGAAAATCATTATTATGCCAAAACTGGTTTAAAATTAACTTCTTGCCCAATCTGTGAGAAAGCTGGGAGGAGAGGGCATGAGAGAGAAGAAATAGCACGTGCATTGGCAGGTCTGTGTTGGCACTGGAATAGAGTCCAATTCACCCACACAATGATTAGAAATAGTTGCTGTATTTTGAGAGAACTTTGGTTTTGCTGAACTTTTTTTGTAGCAACTTCAGAGTTTGACAAAAATCTATCAGGAACATATTAAAGGAAAGAGCTACATCCGGGATTAGAGCAGGGGCAGAGGATGGAAAAATGTGCTTCAAATTGTTACTGGGGAATGTTCTGCTTTAAGGAGAGCAGGGGTGTGAACACAGTTTTTTCATGCCTAATGCCACTGGCCTGGCCAATGGTTTTACCCACCTACTCTACTGCAATGTCACTTGTTTTCAAACAGCGGAACAAATTCCAGTGTGGAACAAATATTCTGTGGGTTTCAGAGACCCATATGAACCGGAACTGATTTTCCATGCTTTAATGGTGATGATACAGAGAACTGCACCATTTCTCGTGTGAACTCTTCCACTGATGTTAAAAAAATAACTGCCAATAAAACGCTATATTTAGCTGAGGGAATGCAGAAAGTTCCCTCAGGGAAGTATGTGAAGCGGAGAAGCTTGACAAACAATTATTCTTAGGGACTTTACTTTCTATTCTTAGGGACTTTACTTTCTTTTATTATTCCAATCACTTTGTAGTTACTGATGATTTCTATGGACATTTGAGAAACTGCTCTTTTCAGTAGCTTTTCACTTTCTTGCAGCTTGGAGAATGAACCCATGTATTCTAATGCTACAAACTGAGTCACTAGCCTTTCACTATTTCCTATACATACAACTATTGCAGTAAGCACTATCTGTTATTTTCTTCTAAAACTCTCAAATAAATTGCTTTGTCTGCAGTGCAGGATTTGTCTGCATTCTGCTCTTATTTGCATGAGGACTTGAAAGTAAAACCAGCTCTTGGGGAGGAAATGGCTCCATATGGATACAATTGCCTGACACAAACTTGCTGGCTCCACAGAGTGTTTTTCCTTCATGCTGACAATAATCTTTCCATCATTTTCTGTAGCCTTTTTTTTTCCCTTTCTTTTTCCCCCTTTGTTTTGATTTTTGTTTCTGAATTTATTTATGTTACAAGGCAGTGAGCAGAACTGTATCACACGAATATAGTAAAATGTAATACAATCTCAGCTTCGCATGTTCTTCTTCTTGTATTTTAGTGTTTCTTCCTTCCTCCAAGCAGGACAAAAATATGCTGTCATCTGGCATAATGAAATGAGGAATGCAAACAGGAACACATTACGTAAGCAGACACAAATCTGTCACAAATCTTATTTTCCACATTTTTTCCTACTGTTAGTGATCTGAGATTTCATTACAGTACCATGATGGTATGAAATAAGAGAGTGTGGTATGGATTTTTTAATAGAACAGACCCCTTTAATGGGGTGACATCTGTTAATTCAGCCTCCTAAACAATCCAGTAGTTTCTTTTCTCTTTAGAGCAATATTAATTCAGGATGAAAGCTTTGAGTTATCCTGTCTTATTGATCCTGCTGTCAGTGGGACCCCCCAGGAAGTATGGCACAGCTCAAACTGAACTAAAAGATAGATTGATTTTATTTTGTTACGCTGCATCATGCCAAAACTTTGTTTATGTGAAACCAGTGGTTTTACATTAGAATCTGACATCAGGGTCTTCCACAGATAAATCACAGCAGCAGTACAAACTGTGTAATACTCTTTGTTTATTTTTCTTACCTGGGACTGTGCTTGAAGAGTTCGTTTCAGTTCGTCGCTCTCTGCAAAGGGCATGGAGCTCTTGTCACAGGCCACTTTGTGCAGCTCCTCAAAGCACTTCTCAGATTTGCCATAGCAAACTGCTTGTAGGTAGGCAGGATTTTTCAAGCCACTCATGGCACATTCATAAAAAGTCCCGTTGAGCAAAGCCACAGAAAGCCACATCACTGGGGCTACCAGAGCATTTAAAGTGATTTGTCCAAAGACATAAAAGAAATGGCAGGTATTCCCTCTGGGGAATATTTTCCTGGGATTCACCCAGCAGCCTGTAAAGAGTTTCCAGGTCTTCCTGTTCAAGAAATAACCAATAACTAGCAAAACAAAAGCTGGGGAGAAGAGAAATACCAAACCGTATCTGAAGTTTTCGTGGCTGCAGGGGCATCTGAAAGCAACAAGAGAAAACACTCGTTCACCTCCCATTGTCAGCAGCGCCATAAAACTGTAACCTATGGCAGTTTTCTGGTTCATAAAGAATTTCAGGATCGTTTGGAAACCGTCCATGTTTGATACTCACTACGGAGGCGAAAAATCAAGACCACTTTTTGTCTTCAGCCGCGGCAGTGGGTAGCGGTGCAGCCGGGGAGAGCTCTCAGAGGAGGAGCAGGCTGCTGCGAGCTGCCCGCCGCCCCGCTCTCCAGATAACGCCGTGATGTCACCGTCTGGAGAAACGCTCTCACAGGGGACCCCTCCACCAGCACAGCAGATGTTGCACGTTTACAGTAACGCTCAGCGCTAGTAGAAGGGAAAGCCAGCAATGCTCTGTCTTGGCAGTCTTCCGCTTGGTTGGGTTGGGGTTTTTTTTGGGTTGTTTCTTTTTTTTTTTTGTGTGACTGCAGGTAGAGATCAAAGTGAAAACACACACTCACCAGCTGCAGGAGTTCTTGAGCTGTGATTATCAAAGTTGCCGTCAAGGTAGTGAGGAACCTAATATAGATGCTAATGGTCCCAGGGCGGGGGGGAGTGTGACACAGCTGAAAGCAGACGAGTGGTAACAATAAAACCACTTTGTATGGGGTTGTAAACGGAGGAACATCAAAGACAGAATAAATAGCCTTCTGCTGTACTCCCCTGGAGTGTCACACAGCTCCAGATTTGCATCTCTGGCTCAAGCTGATCACAGAAGAGAGAAATCTAGTTCAATTTCCAGCCTGTCTCTCCCTTTCCCCTATTTTCCCAGGGTAAAGCTGGTCTACAGGGTGCTGCATCCTAAAGTTTGCCCTCTGGTTTGCACACAACAGATTGAAGCCGCTGAGTTTCATCCTTTTGCAGGTTGCTTTCAAGATGTACCTTGGGGTCACCGCCAGTGTGAGCTGCAGCAGTGCCGCAGGAAATGAGTTCTCCTTAATCCTGGACAAGAACCCACTCGTGGACTTTGTGGAGGAGCTGCCAGCAGAACGAGCATCCCTTTGCTACTGTAACCTCCTCTGTGGGGTGATTCGAGGTGCCTTGGAGATGGTAAGGAAGTGCAGATCTGTTTTTTCCTTTGTTTGTTAATATGCAGAGGCACAGGAAAACAAACCCACTTGCTCAGGTAAATGAAGGAAATATAGTAGTGTTTAATCTCTCAGATTAAATGACTATGTCTACATAAACAGAGGGCCAGACTGACCCTGGATCCTGAGGCAGAGAAGCACACAGGTTGACTCACCTCCACACTGTCCCTGCTTGGGTCTTCAGTGGCTGACTCAGGTGCAAAAGCCAGGTGGGACTGTGGAGCCAGCTAAAACATAGAGAGAGCCAGGGGGGCATGCTGGGCTCCTCCACTGCTCCTTGAGCCTATCTCATTTGCCTGCAGAGGAGTAACCAGCAATAGCCATCCCTGATTCTTTCTAAATACATGAAGATAATATTCTCAGATTACTGCAGTTCCTGCTGAAAGGGAGAACAAAGTCTGGATGAGTATGGTGTTAAAACCAAAGCATCAGAAGTGTATCAGGTAACGTTCCTTACCTTGTTCTTAAATTTAAGAATTTTACAAAAGAATAAACAAAGGACTTGATGTGAAAGTCAGCGAGTTATACAGTTTCTGTTTTCCAGGAGATACCTTTTAGGCTGCTTTATATTTCTGTCAGTATCTAATTTGTCATATGTCTTATGGTTCCAGAAAACAAAAACTGTACAAGTATTATGTATGTACATCAGTCTCAGAATTATAGTATCTGATATAAGACTAATTAACAAAAGTATCATATCAGAAGTATTAGTGCATGACCAGGAAATTTTGTGATCACAGAGTCACCAAGTACACAATTTAGGTTCTTGGAAGAAAGCAAATCGCTGCAATGAAGGGTAATGCATTATACAGATTCCAGTGTATATTAACTTCCTTTTAATTAATTTAGTTGGGAAAGATATTTTAAAACAATCTAGAAATCTGTTTCTTATGAAACCTGAGAAAGGGGGTCCCCTTGTGGTAAGAGAGAGAGAAAAAGCTCATTATACTGGAGGAGCAGGAAAAACTGGGCATTCCTTTGCCTTAACTGATCAGATCTGATTCTTTCTAGGTTCACTTAGCAGCAGAAGTTACCTTCCTCCAGGACAGGCTGAAGGGCGATGCTGTGACAGAAATAGGAATTACGTTTTTAAGGAAGGCTGAAGACAGAAAGCACAAAAGAAATAAATGAAACAAATATTGGGAGAAACCCTTGCTATGGGATATTTTGCGCCTTTTGTTTCTGAAGAAAAGGGTAAAAGGGCTTTGCTGAGCCAGCTGCACCAGTCGTGCACCTGAAGGGTGAAGAAGGCCAGGCAGCAAACAGAAGGGGCAGAGCAAGGGGAGAGCAGTGTTAATTGTCATGACACAGATACAGAATCATAGAATGGTTTGTGTTGTGTTGAAGGGAACCTTTAAAGATCATCTAGTCCAACCCCTCTGCAATGGGGTCTTCAACTAGATCAGGTTGCTCAGAGCCCCATCCAACCTGACCTTGAATGTTTTCAGGGATGGTGCACCTACCAGCTCTCTGGGCAACCTGTTCCAGTACCAGTATAGAAGATCAAAATGGCCTGCCCTTCCTTCTGACATAACCATGCTCTTGAGCTCAATGGAAGTTTTATCTCAGTATTTAGTGCATGCTGGATGCAAAAATAATACTTTGGGCATCAACTGTTTTCAGCTAAACATGGCCACCTTTTCCCATTTTGTTTGTTGGCAATGTTTCAAAGCATGGTTGCTAAGAGGTGCTGTATTTCCCTGGCTGTTTGTGGTTAGCAATGATGACATTATCCGCTGTGACTGTTGTATGCAGTGTCTCACTGCCAGTTGGGTGCCTATTGTGGTGTGTAATGGTTTGGCATTCATTGTCCTCCACTGGACATCCTGCTCCCTTTGAAACCAGAGAGGAATGAAGCTTCATTGATGCCTGGAGCTGGTTGGGTTCGTTAGGGCTCTCTCAGGCTGCAGGTGCAGTTCTGCTGGCACGGTTGTTCAGCCTCGTGTGGACACCAGGCTGCAGCGCTCTGATGCCTGCAACAATGCTTGTGTTGCTTCAAGCTGTGGGCCTTTTCATGTCAGTCTTCTCTTCCAAGAGTACTGACCTTATGACCAAACTGAACAAAGCATGGCTTATTTAATGTGTAGTCACTGTAGATCTGTACTCACCTACGGACGCTTGAATAAAAAAATTCAGAGATTTCCACACAACTGGTTGGCTGGTCGTTGTGTCTGTTCTTACCTGCCTTTCATCACTGGCTGTTGAATATCTTTCCCTTGGCAGTGGGTTTGTTACCAGAACATGTCTGGGAAATAGAGAAATAGCAGCCTTGCAGAGGCCTGAGCTATAGGAAAGGTTTAATGTTGTCTGCTGGAATGCAAAATACCTGCGTAAGGGTTGGACCAAAACCCAGGTGCCAGCGCAGTACCCTACCCACAAAGCCAGCTCACCACCTTCTCACCAAAGTGCTTATTTTAAACCAAAATACGAACCCTCAATTCAGTTCAGCGAAACCCAGAGTTAACTCCAATTTTATTGCTGTGATTTATACCCTCGTCTCCTATTTTTCCCTGTTTACCTCTTAATCCTGCTATTCTTGCCTTGGGGACAGCGGGGTTCCTTCCCACCAGATCTGTGCAATTCTCACAATAATTTTCTCCCTTCATTTGTCTTAACAGTGTTGTACAATGCTGGCATAGTGCAATGGAGCTTTAAGAGAACAATTTTGTACAGAACAAAAACTAAGTTATTTATTACCCAGCCTGGGCTCAGCCCAGTGTGCTGTTACCTGCCAGGGAGGAGTTACAACATGTAACAATGTGTTACAACATGTAACAAGTTTTCCTACTTATTAATTTATTTTATTTTACTTTTTTTTTTTTAAATAAGAGCTGGAAGGTCTTGTGGAATTTGCCTGATTTCACTGGCTTTGCAGGAAACCTCAGTGGGGTTTTTGCTGGTTGTGCCCAGCTGGCTGAGATGGACACGTGGTGACTTCGGCTGACCACAAAACGGTTTTTAGAAGGCAATGGCCATTTTCCCTTTTCCAGCAACATCCCATCAACCAAATATTCTTCTCTTTCTATCATTATCTTGAAGGTGAATAACTTATACTGTCCTTTTGCAAGATACATTCTCTTAGTTAAGCCATTGTGGCACTGGACTTGCACAGGGGTGGGTGTGTGCGCACACACCTATGGTGACATTTTGGCCATTCCCGTGGCCTCCTTTGTTACGCACAGGTAGCTCCAAAATACTAATTGCTTCCCAGATTTTAAAAGATATGGTGCTTGCCTTGAGAAACTAAATGACTGAAAGTAAATATTTTAGTCTAGAGCTTGCTCTAAGCTCCACTGAAAGGTATATTTTCAAGTGAGACCTAATAAACTAAGCTGAACTTCTGATCAGAACTTCTATTCCTTTTTTGCCTCTTTGATACTGCCAAGTGTGAAGGTTTGGTCTTGTCACTCCAGCTGCCAAATGCCCTTAAGGTCTTTGGTACTAATTTGACGTAGTATGTGCTGACATCTTTGTGGATGCTTGTTATTTTAAACATGTGACTCTTCTTAATGAACAACAACATACAAAAACTCCCATCATGACCAATGTATTTATTTAAATGTACTTAAGCAAAATTAATAAAGTGTATTTAAAAAAAAATCTGCTGACAGTTACAACTGTCAACTTTTACATACAATTTGCGTAGATTTCAATAAGAGCACAGAATGAGATTCTTCTTATATCAGTAGGGTTAAAAGACAGCCAGCATTGCAGAAGATTTTCTGCATTAAAGCCCTGCTTCGATTGTATCTGCTTCATCCACGAATCCTAAAACAGGGAGATTCTGATCTCTTCTCTCAAGTCTGATGCCGCTGCCTCTGTTTGTGTTAACGTACTTGTGTATCATGCTGTAATACTGCTCTTGTGAACTGAGGCTATACATGACTGAAATCTTCCACCAGTCTTCACGGCTGGGAGTGTAAAACGGTACTGGGTCAGTGGCTTCAAAAAAGCATTTCATATTTATTTCTGCCAGCCTGGTTGCGTGCTCTTTAGCCTTGGTCTCAAAGAGCTCCTGTTCCTTTTTTAAGTAAATTTTCCAGAACTTGAACTGAAGATAGCTGACTGGGGAGCAACAGCGGTTCACACATGTTAAAATCAGTGCCATGGTCGCGATGATGACTATCAGGAACCATCCTATCAGCTTGGAAAAGAGATAGATGGGTTAGCAGTGGTTTTGCATGGTCATATGTAGAAGTCTAGAATTTAACATTCAAGCAGACATGAAAATTGTAAGCGAAGACACCCTGTAGTGCCTGGTACAGTCTGGTCACTGAGGAAAGAGAGGATCCCATGCACACAATTCAGCCAGCCTTACAGAGCTTAGAATCATAGGATGGTTTGGGTTGGAAGGGACCTTTAAAGGCAATCTAGTCCATCACCCCTGCAATGAGCAGAGACAACTTCAACTAGATCAGGCTGCTCCGAGCCCTGTCCAACGTGATCTTGAATGTTTCTAGGGATGGGGCATCTACCACCTCTCTGTGAAACCTGTTCCTGTGTCTCACCGCACTCAGCCTCTTCACCCCTGAGATGATCTTCTTTGGTTGAGGGTGAATACCCAAAAAAGAAAAGTTGAAGTTCTTTTCTCAACTATATCCAGTTTCTTAACTTTAAAAGCAAGGCACAGACCAGCAGTTTCTGCAGTTGTGGTCAGATTTACAGTAGTACCGAGCGTGCAGGATTGCCCTGTCCACCTCTGGTGTTGTGAATTAGACCTCCTGCTGACTGTGTTTTATCTGCTCTTGGAAAGTATTATCTCCTCTCCTTGATGTCTGAGCCTGAAAAAAAATAGCCAGTTGCAACAGCACACAGGCAAAGTCGTACTCTGCAGGTTTTATAGGCAGGACACAGGTTTGACTACTGAATATGGGAATTCATTCTTGGTTTATATACAATTTTAACCTAGATAAGTCTCAGATGGTCCACCTAAAGTGAGTGTCCTAGTAGAAGCTGATCCTTCCAGTACCTAGTGGTACTTTGCTGGAAGCTCCAGGCAAAGGTCTCAGAGAGTCCCCTTTCACCTCAGGCTGATTTTTTTTCAAGTGAAAAACACAGACTGCTAAAGAAAAATGAACTTTTGTTCCTTTTGATTCTTAATTTTGTTGACAGTAGATCAGATATTAAAAATAATGGTCAGTAATAAAAAGTATGTCACACTTTATCTCTTTTTGTTTGACTGGTTTCTTTCTTTTAGATTTGATAGCAGTATCAGTAAGAATCAGCCTTCCTTGATTTTCCTCTTTCTTACCCTATCTGAATTAAATAGTATAGAGTTTGCCTCTTTTCAGCCTTTTTCTTGGAGGAGAAGCATGCTAAATATTTAACAAATGTAAACAGTTTTTTTGTTTTAATAAGCATTTGTACTGAAAAGGAACTTATAAAAATCCAAGTAATTATAATCTTTTATAAAATTAACTCCACTAACTAGCCTTCATGTTTTCCTGAGAAAGAGTGGTAAAACCTGATTTTTCTACGAGTTAAGAGTAGAGTTTTTTCTATGAGTTAAGACGACAACCACACAAACCCAGACACAAAACTGGAGTGCTGCCAAGATTTGGGGGTTTTGTTTCACTCCAAACAAAAAAATCCACCCACAAGTGCTATTTTTTTGATCATGCATTTTGCCTTCAGCACAAGAACACTTGAACAAGACAGATACATATTTGAACTATTCTTCTAGAACACAAGTGTGAAATTATTAATAGGTTCAAGTGTTGAGATTCGTAGTCAAACAAGCTGTCCTTATTTGTTTCACTTTCCAGTTCTCTATTGCAAGAAGACATCAGCTTCCTCTCTATTTGTAACCTCAGCTTCCCCTCAGCTAATGCATAATTACAAAAGTTTGGAGTATTGAGAGGGGTCGAAGTGGAAAAAGAGAAGCGCTTGCACCATGCTTAAGTTAAACGAGAAGAAAACTTGCCGTGAAGCCCTGGTCTTGAGGCTGGTTCCCCTCCCAGCTTTGAAAGAGATTTTGTAAATGGCAGTGCCAAGCAATTGCCGTGCCAACAAACAAACCCCGAAAATAGCACAGATACACACTTATTACCTTTCTGTTAGTGGGATGGCTTTTTTGCTCGTTGTCTGCTTTTAGTAATTCTATAGCGTGAGAAAGAAGAACGGTTTATAGTCCCCAGCAGGCTCCACTACACACTGAGCAGCCAGGGTTGAAGCCCGTAGGGTGGAGAGAAGAGCAGCGAGGCTTTACCTGGGACTGTGCCTGAAGGCTGGGAAATTCAGTGGAGAAGTTTGTTTTCTGTAGTATCCTCTCATCACAGGGTATTCTGACCAGCGCCTCGTGGCACTTCTCGTCTTTGCCTTTACACATGAGGTTCTTTATCAGGCTAGTCCCGCTGGCCGCACACTCGTAGAAGCTGGCTGTGAGCAGGGCCACCGCGATCCAGGTGAGAGGGGCCACCAAGGTTCTGGCTGTCACCGGCAGCAGCAGGAAGCAGCATTGGGTGCCGGTCCTCCAGGAGCTGCAGCTGCAGCGCTTCTCCTGAGGGCAGCTGCCTGTCAGCAGGCGCCACATCTTGGCGTTCACCATGTAGCCAAAGAGAAAGAGGATGAAGGCAGGCACTAGGAGGAAGACGGAGCCATACAGAAGGTTCCCAGAGTTGCAGGGACACTTGAACACCACAGATGAGAAGATCTGCTCGCTGGCAGCCGTCAGCAGGGACACGATGCCGTAACCCACAGCGGTCTGGTGGCGGAGGCAGAAGTCTATCACCCCACGTAACTTATTCATTTTCTGCCTCTCCTTACTTTGAGGAGGGTGAAATCTCAGTCAGAAAAGGAAAAGGCAAAGGCAAACGTCCTGAAGCTCCCAAAGCCTAGAGAACCTCTCAGAGCTTTCACTTTCTGTTGGTGGTGGTGATGCAGTGAGGCATAGAAGCAGCTCTCCTTAGAGGAAACAGAAGAACACAGGCTCACTGCACAGCATCAAGGGCAAGTGGAGACCACAGCGGAAACCCACCCCAGTACTTAACGTCAAAATAACAAACATCTATCTTTGCTTCCGTAGAAGCAGTTTGTATTTGTCCACCCAGGCATTGTAACTAGCAATGGCTTAAACCTCATCATCGTTTCAGTGAAGCTTTTCAGTGAGGCAACAGCTTCAAAGCATGAGTAAAACGTGAGAAAACCACCCAGGACTGTGTACATTTTTTTATCCTGCCTTATTATTAGCAATACAATATGGCTACTTCTCTTATGGAAGAAGATTCAATTATAATCATGTTAACTTTTCAAGCAAATCAATCAATCTTTTTCAAGTAGTTAGAACAAATTAGCCAGTGCACACACAACACTGAAGCTCCAGCTACCAGAGTACCATTTGCCAGGAACCAGACTTTGGACTCCCTCCTCCAGAGCAGGTAGTGACAGCTTTGTAGCCCAGAAGAAAACCCCACCACTAAACCAACAGAAACTAAGCAGATGGCATGAAATGGAAAAATGATGGAAAAGGCTTGCACAATAAAAACAGTACCTGGAAGGAACTGAGCTGCCTATGAAAAAAATCGCTCCCAGAGCCCACAGGTTTCATTCACACCCTGAGGGAGCTCAACCAAGCTCCTAGCTAAGGTTTGTCTAGTCTAAATCTAGATGAGACGAACTGGCACTCAGAATTAAGGAAGTTGAAGCTTTGCTGTTTGTTCATAGCCATGTAACTGAACCTCTCTGAGGCAGTGCAGTGATTTGCTGTTGTCACATGCTTGGTGACACCCAGATGTGCATCCAGCCGGGGAGCTGGTGGTCACTACCATCTTTTCTGCCACAACCACTTATCTGGGATTTTAGGGTCAAAATTCACCTGCCTCTTGCATGAACCAGGAGCCCTCTGGCCTCACTGGGTACCTCAGCAATATGAATTCATCCTGATCAGATTTAAACTGATGTAATTTATACTGCACTGATTCTTCCTGGCCATTATTATGGTGGGGAGGTTAACCACAAAGCCATAGTCCCACACCAGGCTCGGGCAAACATTGCTGCCAGCTGGGCCAGCCTGCTTTTGGTACTGACTACTTCAGGCAAGACAGCAAGGTGTGACGCTGCCTGTGTCACTCTGTGCCATACCTGGGGCTGCAGGAACCGCGCACGGTGGAAACACAAGGACTTGTCAAAACTCTGTGAGAACCAAAATTACTTTCAACGAGCTTTGAGGGTCATTTAAACCTTCCAAAGTGCCCTTGCTGCTCTCTGGGGCTTGCACCAAATGTGCCATGCTCAGCACCAAGCTGCTGCTGCGGAGGAGAGCATGCCTCTAACTGAAACACTTGCCTTGGTTTGGAGAAGACTTTGCTTTGTTATTATGCAGCAGCATAATATAAGGCATGAAAAAGGATGCAAAACCAGCAAGAGTGAATCAGATTGGAGGTTGAGTTAATCTGCTCACCTCTTGGTTACAGGAGACAGCTGAGGAGGAGCACAGGGACAAGGGAAAGCAAGCTCAGGAACACACACCCCACGACTGCATTTCAGGGATTGCCTTTGCATCTAACACCTGTTGAGGTATTTCTCCTAAATTTGTCTGGTTTCAATTTTAACCTATGCAGACTTTTTAACATCCAAAACATTGTATAGCAAGTGTGCTTAACCTTCATTCAAACCTGACACCACCCCCAAGCTCTGGAAGAGAAAAAGATGAAACAGCAGATCCCTACCTGGTGTCTCCTTTAGCTCTTCATCTTGTACATCTTCATCATAGCCCCCTCTTTTCCAGGTTGAGGAGCCCCTAATATATTTAATCAGTCCTTGTCTGATCTATACCTTTGTATACTTTTTTTTAATCCATGTTACCACCTGAACCATTCTCTAGGATTCAGGTATCATTTTTCACAAGGGGAAATGGGGAATATATCAGATTTGCAGTATATTGAAGGTACAGCTGAAGCACAGTTTGCTGCAACAGCATACTGACATGACTTTGTTTTCTCTTTCCTTATACTAATTTCTAGAATTTTAACTACTCTTTGATCATCTGCGAAGCACTGAGCTGATCTTTTAGCAAGCTGTATATGATAATAAAGAAATCTCAGTCCTGAGGCATAATCTCAGTCAGCTCAGGGTCTATCTGTGTATGTACGAAGGCAGGATTTCATTTCACTCTGAACACCAATTCCTCTACACTGAATTTAACCTGCCATTTTGCTTTCTGGTCAGGCAGTTTAAGAAACTATATCTGCAGTTCTTTAGAGCAGAGGTTTGTTTTTATCTATCCAAAATAACTTCATATTATTGGCAAATATTGTTGCCTTGATTCTTCCTTAGAGGCAATGGTTAGCTTACCTTGAAATCAGAACTCACCATGTCTGAAGAAGTATTAGCAGATAGACGTTGGGATGGCAGAAATAACAGAAGCAAGGTGAAATCACGGCAAAGGCACCTCGTTAGGGCACCAAGGACATGGGCTGCCTCTGAGAACTACTGGTTTAGCAAGGGATCTTAGTGGCCACAGCAGGTCTCTGGAGCAGATAACAACCACAAAGGGGGAAGACTACAGCCAAGAAACCCTGCTACTTCACTTTCTGAGCCTAATTTTAGCAGCGTTTTATTTATCTGCAATAAAATATGATTTCAGGAACAAGCTTCCTGGGAAAAAGGGAAGGGAGCTCTGTGGATTAACCCTCCCCTCCAAGCAAACCTGTTTTCACTAAATACTGGCAGAAAGAGGTGGGAAGAGGGAGGAGAGACCACCCTGGTTGGAGAG
Organism: Calidris pugnax; assembly: GCF_001431845.1. Classification (NCBI taxonomy): domain Eukaryota; kingdom Metazoa; phylum Chordata; class Aves; order Charadriiformes; family Scolopacidae; genus Calidris; species Calidris pugnax. The sequence continues at coordinate 5,168,388 of NW_015094507.1, forward strand.
CAGGGGAGCAGCTGTGCTGGGAGCCAAGCATGGCTCAGGGATGGCCCGGGTGAGCCGGGCTGGCAGGCAGCCTCGGGAGCCGGGGGCTGAAGGGGGTCCCGGAGCCAGAGGGGCAGGGGAGTGCAGAACCTTTGGCATCCTCTCCACCTCACAGCATTGTTCTCCCAGGGCAGCTCCCTCTCGCCCTCTGAATTAACACTTGTGTCACCACAGCAGTCATAAAGCATTAACCGGGAAGCGTTCAGAAAAAAAGCTTTCTGTTAAAAGAATCCAGAATTCCAATTTAATGGTTGTTTTTGCATTGATTTGCATTAAATTTCATGCCTTCCAAGGGGGATGAAAACAATGTCAGAATGAAGAAGATAGACACTCGAACGAAGAAGATAGACATTCTTAGAATGAAATGATTATTTTTGTAATTTGAAACGTCTTTCCATTTTGAAATATACTTTGTTAAAATGAAGTGGTCAGCTGAAAACAAATTGACTTGTTTAATATTTTATCAAGCTTCTCCTTGATGTTTTAATTTCTGCCCTTTTGTTTGCAGCTGAATGAATGTCAAATATTTTCTGGGTGGGAAAGCTGTAGTCTAATTAGTTTTTATGGTTGTATCAAATGCATAACACTGGTCTTTAATGCAGTGTGTGTATGTGCGTGCTGGTACATATTTGGGGGGCTTTGCTAGTACATACTGAGTAGATTCTGTACTCATGTTCATAAGTCCTTACAATAGGTTACTTATTTTTTTTGCTGAGACATTTGCTATTTGTTTACAATAGCAAAAGACTGGCTTTGTTTTTCAACTCATCATCTCTTTTTAGCTACTCCAATCAAGGCCTATCCTGTCCCAAATTCCTGACATTAGTCTTATCGAGCTCAACTTCCTCTTCAAGCTATTAATCTAAAATTTTGTACATCCACGGATGTAATAAAAAAGAGCACCTCAGCACTGGTTTTCTCTTTGTAACAAATGGACTTGCTTTTTCAAGTGAAAGATTTGTAAGCTGCATTTTTCAGTGCCCGGTTCAGAAAGACATATGGAAAAGTCTTTTTTTTTCCTAGGAAAATTCTAGTAACGACTTTTTTCTGGTTTCAGGTGAAATTAATGCTTAACTAGTGGGGGTCTTGTCCACAAGCAGATCTGCACCTACCCTCCAGGTGGACTGACCTCCCCTGGAGGCCCATTACCCCAGTTTGTGAAACCGAGGAAGTTATTCTGACTTTACGGTTGAACCAGTCTTCTTACATGTTTGTGAAGTGTCACACAGCTCAGTGGCACCACATAAATCATTCATAGTAGTAATACTTAGCAGAGCAGCAGCCTGAGAAGTAGCACAGTGACTGGACATGCACAGCTTACAAGCATTTGTGTACATTATACTGCTATTTTAAGGCATTACATTTATTAGCAGTTTTTGGCTGAAAGTGAATTTTAGTGGGTAGGAAGGAACCAAGTCTGCAAAAGCAAGTGTAGCTCTTAAGGGTGCTCTGAGGGGTAAGTTCTGGTACTATTGCTATTATTTATTGCTGCTCTTTTAACACTAGAGGTCCACTATAGGTCTCATTTCTGGATGGGGAGGGTCCTGTAACCTAGTCCAAGTGTCCTACAGCACCCAGCAGTGTGAGGGCTTTACTGTTTGATTTACACTCATCTACAATCTGTAAGTGCCATAAACAAGTGTACAATTCTTTAAGCGTTGGTTGTGGATTAAGTGAAAAATATTTGATGAGTGTATAAGAAAACATATAATATTTACATAGGACTAGAAGGGTAGACACTGTCAGGTTTTATGTCGAAATTAAGGAGCCTTAGTGAGGTAGATTACAGAGTTAACTCATCTGTAATCATCCTAGTAGTCAACTAGTCAGTTCTAAGAAAACAAAGCCCAGTCTTTTTCATTTACTGTGGAGAATGAAATGCCATAAAATAATTTTGCAAATTTCAGTACATTAAACCCAGAATATTTCTATACTCTTATCGTGAATGTTTTCTATTCCATGTTAATGCCATTACATTTTGCTGTCTGGAATTGTTGCAAAGCTGAGATTTCATTCTGTTCCACTCTGTGTGTGGCCTAACGCTGTCTGACCATAGGCCACAAAATAACCTCTGTACTTTTTCATTCAATTAATCCTTCTTCCTCATCTCAAACTTTAACTAGTTCTCCAGTTCATGGCAGTACACCTCTTTCCCCCATCTCCAGTTTCCCATCCCAGGCTCCTTTGCTCTCCAAATTTTACTTAAAGAATTATTTTCTATCAGTAAGGCATTGCAAGAGCTGACACTATCACTTTTAAAGCCGCCCACATGCGGCGATCTTAGTTATGCCAATAAGTTCACAGCCCTCTCTGGGCAAAATCAGGTGAGCATTTTAAGAATAAATAAAGGAAACCTAATGAATCTTCTTGTGAAGGGATGCCAGTCATTTCTTCTTAGTAAGTTTAAAAGACAGGCAAACCAATCATCCATATGGAAGAAACTGCTCAAAATTATTAATACAATTAGTGAAAAGTGAAAAGTGAAATTAGTGAAAAGACATTTATAGGAACAGCTACTGTTTCTAACACACCCCTTGAGGAAGATAACTTCACCAGGAAGCACTGCTTTTGACAAAGGAAACGATGGGTGACTACACACCAAATTTTTCAACCCCTCTCTCAGCGAACAGCCTACACGATATACTAGACATAGCATCTAATTAAAATTTAGCATACATCCCTCTGTCTAACATAAACATTTATCCACTCTTCATTCAGCAATGATGACCACATGGGAGGTCTAGAAACGGTCTCAGTCTCCTGTAACTTGAATTTTGTCTTTACAGAACTGAGAAATTCCTGGCTTCTGGTCCTCAACCTCACTTGCTCATATAGTTTTTCTAATCGATCTCATTCCTTACCTGCAGAATATCCAAGCTGTTTCAGTTTGCCACAAATGTACAAGCTGTGTCAGGCTCCATGGTGGCTACCTCTGGCTCGTACCTCTGGCTGAGCTCTATTACGCTCAGCAGCACGTGTGTGTGCACTTTCAGCACCCGACTTTTATATGCAGTGAGTCCTGCTGTCAGCCTGTCCTGACGTTTGGGAGAATCTATGACATTGTAACTGGCAGGGAAAATAGTCTTCTTGTTGTTTTGGTTTGGATTTTTTTGTTTGTTTGTTAGTTTTGGTTTATTTTTTTTTTTCTAATAAGATATGATTCAAAAGGAAAGGATAATAGATAGGACATAAATGATGAAAGCAAAGCAGTTAAGATGTTGCTAAGGAAGGAAAGACCTTTGGCAATGACAGAAAACAAGGATGCTCTATCAGCCTGTCGATAACAAAAAGACAGGAGGAACCTAACTGGGGAAAACTGGGGCTTTCTGTTAAAACTGCAAGGTTGCTTGTTGTTACAAAGTGTTGAAAATAAAAGTATGTGTCCTTTAGGTGAATGTAGCTCATTATAATGTGAAAACCACACCTCCAAATCTTAAGCTAGGAGCCTGCTAGATGAGGCTCCTACTGACTAAGCCTGCCAAGTAATTTTTGAATGTACGATTGAGTATGAAGTGAGAATGCAAGTAGCGAATAGGAGCTTATTGTGAAATTATGAGCTGCCAATGATAAGTACAGTATGCCAATTTTAGACTTTTGTAAAATGAAAAAAAGCTTACTATGTATAATCCAAGGTGCGCTGGCTTTGTGGAGCTTCCACCTGGCACCCATCTCCATGCAAACATGAAATAAATATCTTGACTCTGTGTGTGGATTGGCTCTTTGCATACCAGGTAAAGGACCTAGATTTGGGACAACGTAAGGGAAAGCATTCGCAGTTGCCTATATTTATGTTAGCAGTAACTTTCTAAGTCTCTGGGTCTACTCTTACTTATTCTGTAATGCTCAAATAATCCATCATAAGTTTCATTTTATTTGCAAGGCATTTGTGGCTGTAAGCACTTTTAAGCACTGTTGAACAACTTCTATATCCCTCTTCTTTACACAAAGGCAGAGTTATTTAAGTGCCCTCCCAGAGACTCTGGTCCTCTACCCATTTTCCCATTGCTAGCAATCTGCAGGTAGAAACTTCATTAGGCACACAAGATTGTGTTTTACCAGAGTTTACCACTTCTGCCGTGAGAACCAGATCCTCCATACAGTTTATTGGAGGAATGTCCTACAGAGCCTTGAGCCCTCTGAGAGTAAAATAGATGACATTTTAAGCCTAATCCATTGCATACTGTTGATCACCCACTGGGGAAATGAGATCTCATTATTGACAACGGGTCAATCACAGTCACCTTCATTACCTGACAAACAATAAATGAAAGAATACAATTACTCTACTCAATCGAAACAATGGTTACGCTGCATAAAAAAGACAAGCATGAGAGAAATGAATATAGTTCTAGACTATAATTATAAATTATCATTTACTATAACTGCTTTAGCACCTTTACTAGGCCATGAAGCAACTTGGCCTTCCTTACCGTGTCCTGAAGAGCTCAGCTTCGCATCCTTAGGATAGGCCTGTTCTTTAGGGAGAAAAAGAAATGCATTTGCTGATCACCAACTCTCTCTTGCCACAGGCTGAACTAATCTGACTTACTCTTGCAGCAGTGTGGCAATCCAGGGAAGTTTCCACGCTCCATCCTCCTCAAGTTTTCTTCATTGGCATTTCCTGTAGGCAGATCCAATGAGCTCGTCTTTCCCAATGTTTCTTCCTTGAAAGGGTCTTGGGCTTTATTATTTATTTTTTTTTTCCAAGGTTGAAGCTGCTTAGAAAACAGACTATGTGCTGGTGACAGTATGGATTTATCCAACAATGGATTTCACAGGCCTGGAGTCAACTGCCAAGAAAGGACAGAAAATAACACCTTGGCTTTGTTACCTGAGTCTGACTTACCAGCTTGAAATTACTCTACTGAATTTTAATAGAGTAGCCAGAGCAAAGGGGCTAGACAAAGGTATGTTTGAACCCAACTAAGACTTTTGCAGACCAAACAAATGAGAATGTAATATCCCAGTGCAGAAATACAGCTATTTTCCAAACACTATATACTTTCAAACACTAAGAAAAAACTTTTCATTAGTGGAAAATGCATAGGCCAACAGAATAATTTGATGTATTTCAGACATATAATCCTTCAGAATAAGCTTTGATCTTACAAGTTTTAAGAAATGAGGTAATGTGCTCCATTCCCTTTGCTTCCTTTAGTCACAATGATGTATATAATAACATACGTAGCCAATTTTCATCTGGACTCAAAAAATCATTAAAAAATCTGAGAATCAGATTCCACCCTCAAGCATACACATGGTGAATTCCCATTCACTTAGTTCAGAATACAGTGAACTAACTTTAAACTAATTTAGACTGCAGCCCTGAAATGAAGCATGGATGACTGAACATCAGCTATTGAAGACAAGTTGAGTGAAGTTGGCAGGGTCTCAGATGAACACAGGAACCCATGCACATACATCCAGTTGTAGAATACCCATATTTTCCTGTGGCCAGAGAGGAAGAAAATTAAAATATTTAGAAACCAAAAAGGAGCAGAACAAGAATAGGAGCAGAGGCAGGTGCCAGAAACACTTCGGTGTTGTGAATCCATTTAAAATAGGGAGTGAAAGATAACCAATCCAGATGAAACTAGTGCTGAGTGCCTCTGCTGTGGACACAGAGCTCACTGAGGCTGCTTCTCTTTTGCACTTCAGAAGAAGAACACAGAGGCGAGGACAGCATCCTCTCTTGTATCAGCAAGTGTTGAGGAACACTAACCTTCTCCAGCCCTCCCACCAGCCAGCAGGGCTGTCTGGGCCAATCCCATTTGCTTGCTCTTCCCCATTGCAGCATCTCCTGGTAAGGCAAGGGCAGCCCAGATCTCTCAGTGTGTGCTGCCACCTGAGGGCTTGAACTGCTTCTTCATTGTGACACAGACACTTCTGCCCAACAGCCTGAGTTGCTGGTTACAGAAGGCATGGAGCCATCTGTTCTTCCATTTGCTTCACATTCCATAAAAAAAAAAAAATGATCTTTGATAAGGAATGAGAGGGACAAAAAGAATGGCAGTGAAAAATGGAGACAAAACTTACACAAACATTGGAGATGGAGTTTTAAAATTATCTGACCTAAAAAAGAATAAGTAAGAAACTATCAAGATTCTTTTTGTATCCAAAATATATTCTCAACACGATTATGACTTCATCACTAGTTGAAGCAAACTTTAGGCGCCCTATCTGAATCAAAGTTACATCTGTGTCAGTGAAATTCAGAGTGGCCGGTAATTACAGTCATACGCAGGTAACTCATAAATCTTTAACAGAAAAATACCAGATACAAACCAAGCACAGGCTGGAAAACCCTTAGATTCCCACTTCATGCTGAAATGGGTCTGGTCTCCCATTCAGAAGGACAGACTGGTACATTTCATTTCCCTTCAATCCACCATCACATGTACACTATTCATTTGAATGCTGCTCTGCTTTAAAAGCTGCTTTAAGATCTGCCTGTGAGCATAGTCAGCTCTTGCAACCACCTTTTTCCCTTTCCATTGCTAGAACGGTGCAGAAAAGCGTAGTGGAAATGAGAGCTAATGTGCACGACCATACCTTACTTTCTAATCTCTGTAATTCTGCAGTTTCATTTGGCAGCTACACAAATCCCATACTAGAATTCAGACACCACACTAAAAAGCTGACCAAAAAATGCAGGTTTTTCTCCAAAGCCTTCTAGACTATAGGTTGGCTTTCTGTAGTTGATTCTTCAAAGCAACAGCAAATTGACATAGGGTAAATATACACAGACATGAAATAAATAAAAATATTTGTACAAACTCCACTGTTGACGTTAGTCTCATAAAGGCTAAAAGCTACCACAGCTCCTTATTTTCCTGAAGGTTCATAGGTCCACAAAGGGGACACGGAGACACAAGAACAGATTATTTGCTTATAAGGCATAACAATTCCCTGAATTACCCTAGGGCAATTTTATGGCACCGGCTCCCAGTGGAGGGATGTGCTGGGCCATACAACTAAACCGCAACAGTTTTTGCACCTTGATTTTTCAGTGTTTCGTGGCCAATAATAGTATCACATAATATTGAAAACCTAACCAACAGTGTCTTTGAAACTCTGAAAGTAACTGGAATCCTAAATCTCTGCTCAGACTAAATGTACCAAATTTCATTGGATAAACTCTGGCATTGGAGACTGGAGTAGGTCTTATGTGTGTGAATACCCTGTTCAGTACTGGCTCAGTAGCTGGAACCTAGTGAAAATATTCTGATCTGTTCACTGAAGATGTTTAGACAAGGAAAGCTCATCACATTTCAACACATTAACTAGCAGAAGGCTTAACAACAGCAACGTAGATGATGAGTGTAAGGAAGAGGAAACAGGTGTTTGTGGTTTGAACAAAGGGCTGATGAGCACCATTACTGTAATTATCAGGAAAACTATTTTAATCGAAGAAAAACAACTTTTCCACAGAGACAATGATAATATTTTTATTTAGCAAATGTACTGGAAGAATTGTTTTTCTGTAAAGACATACAGATATGCCCCAATTCCATAGAGCTTCTCTCAAATAGCTATGATTTTTTGAAATCAGTTTAATGAACACAAGGGGATATACGTGGAGACGTCAAACTTATTTTTGTCATAAACCACATGATTCCATTTACCACTAATCCCCAAATAATTGACCCGGGGCCACCAAGAGCTTGCAGAACCCTTGCTGGTGCTTTATAGAGAACAGGCTGTTCACACAATTTTAACTGTTCTCTGTTTCTAGCCATGTGAACAGAAAAAAGACATTAAATACTTCCTTAATACCTCTTGTTCCATACTTGCAATTGCTGAGGTTACCACAGGATCACTTTGGTTATTTTGTTTGTATTTTTATAAATGTGTATGGAAGGGCTGTGATCTAGGACATTATTTCCCAACTAAGTCATGCTTCAAACTATAGAAAACTTTTATGAAACACTGCATTGTAAAACTGAGAACAGACCCCACAGCATTCATCCTTCTACAGTCTACACTTGACTGAAAGACAAAGGTGGTTTTTTTCCTGAGAATTGTGTTACTTTGAGTTAGTCCTGCATTTGCCTTCTGCCATTGCCAACTAGGCATTGTGCCTTTCACTTGGCAAGTACTGACGTGATTCCCATTTCCCACCATGCCAGATTGTAAAGCATGGAAGAGATGACATGATGTAAGGGTCTGCAATAATTATATGGGACTGTCCCACATTGAAGCATTCTTTGGTTTGGCAGAGAGAAATGAAGTCTACTGCTAAGATCTGCCCTGCATACTCGTGTTTGAATGTCCTTTTCTTAAGAGAATGTCCAGAGACATCCATAGCAGCCTGAAATGAAAACTCACTAAATGCAAACCCAATTCTGTATAAAAAAGAAAGCCCTTAGAAACAAATCTATTAAGAGGGCTCTTCTCACCAAAAAATTAATTACAACTTTACATTACTGAACTCTGATGAACAAAGCATAACATTCCCTCAGATGTGAGGCCCAACTCAAAACACAAAAGAGGAGTACTTATTAAGTACTTAGTTTTCCAAGATATTCATTGCTTGCCCTATTCTTCTATCCCTTCTGGTCTGAAACCAATCTTACCCCAGCTGTTTTTGGAATGTTTCAGAAAAAAAAGAGAAACTTTGGCCCTATTAGGGTTAATGCTTTTGCATAGACGTATATGACCATAAACTGGTCAACTAGTATTGGTCTTCTGCTAACATTGTGACTGAGAACAGGAAGAATACAGCCACAATAATATACAGCTGTCTACTAAAAGTATTGCATACAGACATCTTTGGCCATGCAGTCTTTTGGCCTTCTGAAAATACGTGAGCTGCATTGCTAACATGACAAAAAAAATAGCAATGTTGAGAATTAGAAAGAGGCGAGTATAAGAAGCTGATATTGATGGGGAGCTACTTCGAGCAGTCGTCCCCATCTGTGCCAGCCCTGATCGGCTTTTGATTGACACCCCAGTTTTGTGCTTCACATAAGTGATATCTGCAAAATCCAGAAGATCTTTCATTTCCTCGTCTTCATCAACAGGCAACTCTTTTTGTGCTTGAGTCTGTGCCTTTTGTCGCACTTTTCTTTCATTTACCTCAATTTGTGCAAAAATGTCAGGAACAGCATCAACAAATTTGTAGCCTTTGGCTACCTTTCTGTTTTTCTTTGCTCTGCCGTGCTGCTGCTGCTGCCTCTGTGAGATTGCAAATATCCTGTCAATGGCCTCCTCTGTCTGTCTCTTATCCGAAAACCTCAGCAGGCGCTCAGCAGTCTTCCTAAAGCTAGCCGTGTTGCGTACACGAGACAAGATCTGCTTCTCAAGCTGCTGGAAAACGGGCTTAAAATGCTGCAGGTTCCTCTCCACGATCCCTACGTAGTCCTTCACTTCTGGCACCGCGGAGCTCCTAATGGCAGATGCTCGGTCAAAGACAATTTTCTGGCGGTCTGCAATAACCTGTGCAAAGGGAGAGCGGGACCCATCCTCAGCAGGCCACAGGTACACGGCGTAGGCGTGCTCACTGGTGGTAATGAAAACATCCAGCTGGGGAGAATCTCCACGGACGGTGAAGCTCTGCACGTCGACGGAGGGCCCAATGAAAAGGTAAATGGCCCTCGTGACGGGGTGCCGCAGGAGAGTCGTTACATTCACGTAGTTTGTTCCATTGTACGGGTAGCCCCGGGGATACATCCTTGAGGTGATGGTAGCTTTCTCGCTGTGGCCAGTGTCATCCATCCAGTACATCTTATATATCCCATCACGGTGCCTAATAAAGGCCCCATGGACATCATCTACAACTGTTTCTTCAAAAGGCACATCCACATTGTGGAAGAAACTGGTTGCTGCCTCCAGGGGGCTGTCATCCTCTAGATGGATTTGGTCCACGAGCAAGAGAAGCTGCGGATGGAGGAGTATGAGGTTTCTTTGCAATTTTCTCAGTTTCAGTTTAGGATTGTATGCACCGACTCCTTCTCCCCTGATAAAAACCACCCCACTTCTCTCCATGGCGGCAACCACTCGTCCCTGACAGTCACCAGCCAAGTCATGTTTATATTTAAGCCACTTTGAAGAACAGTCTTCTGTAATCTGCCCTTCCCATGGGGAGAAGCAGCTCTTGGACACGGCAGGGGAAAACATCAACACATTATTAAAAAAAGTATATTTTGGCCCATACAGAGCTTCTGTTATGAAAGGTACGCCATTGGGAGCAAAAGTAAAGGAGTTCTGGTCCGGGTGTTCGTGGCCAGCATTAAAGTTCCTCCACCCCTTGATCCACTCTTTGTACTTGTTCTTATGAACAATATCATATATTGCACGTCCTCCCAACTTTCCTGACTTGAAGGAAAGGAAAGGCCTGTTGATTTCAGCTGGCAAAGCACTTCCATAGGTTACCACTCCCCAGTCCTCAAAGTAATGCAGCTTAGGAACCCCGTAGTCTGGTGGAGGTATGGAGCCCAAACTTGCATCATACCTGCCATAAAGATGAGAAAAAAGGGTTTAAAAATCACTTGACTGATTCCATTAGCAGCACCTGTATAAAACTCAAAAACCAATTCAATATTTACATCAAGGAGCAAACTAACACCATAAAGCCCACGCGTACACTTCCCAAGTGAACTAATCATACACTTGTAATGATATTTATCATACTAATACCTATATAAATTTGTTGTGTGGTTTCTATAGAATAATAGCTGAAAGCATCTGCTCTATGTTTAAAGCAAGCAATCCTTCTGCAATCAAAAAATGGGAGTATCACTAATCTCAAACTAGCCACGTTTTGTCTTACATCATGAAGCTCCTACTGACTGCAATACAAATCTTTTTTAAAGGCACATTAGGACCAGGCTGTGGACACTGTCTATTTTGCACTAGACATCAACATTTGCACCTGCTTATTGACTACTTAACCAAGAGAAGCAGCGTATCTGTTTCCCCAAACTGATTATAGAAGTCTGTAATCTCCGAACAGAATTATCAATAAACTAAAAATTAACAAGAAGGCCTTTTAAAGGATAATTTTTTTTATGATTTAAATCACTTAGTGGATGTTAGTTTCCTTTTCCAACTAGGCTGAAGAAAAATTTGCATAGCATTCTTGTATAAATTGCACTATGTAAGACATTTGGTTTAAAAAGAGGTCTTAATTTCCGAAAAGGTTATAATGCTTAGAATTTTTGTTTTCTTTGATGTACGGGAATTGAAACAAAACAAAACAAACAAAAAATCCAATCATGGAAAACAAAACCTAACCTTCTGGTATTTTTTTTAAGCACCAAAATAAACATAACCATCATTAAGCCCAGTAATATTTCTGTTAGATGTTCTCATCAGATTTGTTCTCTACAGCTAACCAGGAGCCTCTGTCAGGCCCTAAACAATTGCAGCTCATGTCCTGCATTTGGCTTTGGGAGTTTCAGTGCCCACTGGGAGCCTGCTGTGTATCCAGTGGTCCTTCACAAAGATTCCCCTAAAAGCAGACCTCGTCCCTGAGACTCCAACTCAAGTGGACATGCTCCTCACAAGAGCAACACTCCAGCACAGGGAAAAAGCAACTGTTGGAATATTCAGATTTTTTTTTTTCTTTTACTCAGATGCTCTTTAAAAATCTCTTTCCCTTTGACATCAAAAAGGATTTTTTAAGTGTAAATTCCCAAGATTTCCATGGAGGTGCAGGAGAAACGAATGATGGCTTGGGGTTGTAGAGGAGAGATTCTGTATTTTTCAAGTAATAAGATGAAGGGTGCTTGGAGCCTAATAAGCATACATTCTAACGTGCATATCATAAATGCAAATCAACATATATTCAACAATATTTTTCTTCTAAGAGAGAGAAATAGAGCTACGCTGACTCTTCAAAAATGTACTTATTCTCTCTACAGACTGAGGGAATTTATACGTTTATCTAAAGCCTCCTGGGTCTTTTCATTTCTTACCTTTAGAAGATTGACATACAAGTTAGCAGAGCTGTAAATTACATGGACAACATGGATCTAGTAATCTATCGTGATATTTTTTCACAGCATTACTTGCAAATTAGTGTGCAAAACCAACAAAAAGTAGCCTTACTGCTTGTATTACTTTAGCTTATGTTACTACTTATAGCTTTTAAAAGAAAACTATGCTTTAAATATTCCCTTAGTTAATCAGTAAAGAACAAAACAGGATTAAAACCCATTAGAATAGACGAAATAAACTGAAGAATACATGCAGGCAAATTTTCAGTCCTTTTGAACCACTCGTATTCTATAAAAGCAATAGGCAATGGAAGCAAAACACAAAAGCACATGTAGGACAAGACCAAGGTGTTCTCTGTAGAAACACAGGAACACACACTGTGCATCTATGCCAAGTGAAGAAGTTTTTCTGAGTCTAAAAGCTCTCTGGGTCACACACGGCCAGCTTGATCTCTGCTTCTACAGTACAGATCTAAAGATAACGAATTATCACTAAGAGCAAACAGCTGTCAGATTCATTTTGAGCCCACTCATTCCCTTTCATACCAGAGAAATTCAGTGTGGAGAGTGCACCACCTCTGCCCTTTGGATGGTGTCCCCGGGCCCTCCACCACTCGGTTCCTTCTGATCTGCTCCGCCAACCAGTTCCCACTGCCGTTGCGCATGACAAATTTGTCAAGAAACACCAGCTGGCTCTCCGGCCCATAGAACCAGTTATAGTTGGAATCCGCAATGGCCACAGTTCTCTGAAACCCTTGGGAAAACGTTAAAAGGAATGTAAGAAAGAACAAATAAACGTACAAAGATGCAATTGTAGAGCATGACGGTGAAGCCAACCAGTATAAACAGACACAAACAGAAACAGCCTTTTCAGATGTTTATAGACCTACTTGTAAATGAGCCATAAACAGGTTACACAGGAGCTGTTTCCTTCTGCTGTAGCTGACTTGAATACTCACCTTTCTTCTTCAGCCATGAGCTACACACAAAGTACTACAAAAAAATATATGAGACAGTGTCCCATCCACTTCCTCTCCTTACTCAGATCTGGTAACTTTCTCTTTACAGCTTTCACTTTTCCTATGTCAATCCAAATACTCTACAGCAAGAAAACAGAGGTTCCCCCAAGGAAAAAAAAAAACAAAACAAAACAGCTTCATCCTGAAACATCTTGCATGAGTTCACTTTGCTCTTAGGAACCTCTCTCCCCAGTAGATGCCTGAGGCCTCACATGGAGTCAGGGCAACTCCTTACACGCCTGTGCTGGCACGCCAAAGCTCCGCTCAACCCCCCTCACATACACAGCTAGATCTGGGTTCTTATTGCTAATAAAGTTATCACTGCCTTTTCAATCAAGAATTTGAACAATAACAGTTCCTAATGAATTGTCCTGCAAATAATCAACAAGAAACCATCACTGAAAAGTCGCAAGGCTGCCTGAAACTAAATCTCTTCTGAAAGCTCGAAGGGGTCAGCAATATTTATTAACTTGTAATGGGTTTTGTATTTGTACATCTCCATCTTTTAGTCACAACTATCAAATCAGAGTTACTAAAACACACTGTGAGAGACCAGAGAGATCCAGCAAAAGAACAGAAATACTACCCGTGCACAGAGAAACCTATCGTTTGAGTCAATTACATTTTCCATATGAAAAATATTTTAATAAAAATGGTATAGAAATCTATTTCAATGTTTTGTGGAAAACTGGTGATCATATAAAACTTTCCTATACTTTGTTGATGGTCTTACCCTGGCTTCATAATTTTCTATTCCTTTCACCTAGTGTTTTAGCATGGTAATATTTGGCAAAGGAAAAAATCAGTAAGAAACTTGAAGAGTATTATTTTCAAAGAGAGAATCCCAGAAATAGGTCTGTTTCAAACTCTGAAAACCAGAAATCAAATTCTGAACCCCTGCTTTTTCTCCCAAGTGATGCTCCTATTTTTGACCGGTTTTAAAAACCAGAGTTTAATAAACAATGATCTTTAATTGTTGTTTAAATGATCTTTAAGCAGTGATAAACAAGGATGTCCCTATTTCAATGGATGATGAAAGTAAAATCCAAGGAAAGGGTTATTTTAAAAAAAAACAAGTGCAATGTTATTTAAAAATGTCCTATTTCAAGTATGGAATTTACTGCTGCTTCAAGAATTAGAAGATTCATCTTCATTCACTCAAATGACCTACCTGGCAGGACAGTCCTGTACATAAATGCAAAGTGCTGCTTGAGCCAGGGGTGGCTGAAGTGATTGATATCAAAGTGCCTTTGGACAAGAAACATGTACTGAAACAGCGACCTGGTCGTGTAGCTGCCATAAGCCACCCCTTCATAGAGGGAGCCATCTGTGACCTCCTGCAGCAGGACTACTGACTTCTCCATGATGGCCAACACTTGCTTGGTCCACAAGTAAGCTTCCTGAAGGTAGCCTGAAAGAAAAAGATGTTGGTGAATCTAATTAAAAAATTACACCACCATAGGTCACAGTTTATGTCATCTGTACTTCCATAGTGGGATCCTTTACAGGAAGGAATCTGGAGCTCTAACATACAACCTAGCACTGCAGCGTCCCTGTAGTTCTAGGGTGAAAAATAAAATGCTATATTTAAACGTAGGAAAGCAAGGTCATGTGAGCAGGGAAAATCTATCAAACGCCTTTTGCTAATGATATGGGATTATGCTTTCCATCTCAAAGGAAAAATTTCCTTACTGCATTCAGGACATGCAGAAAGGGAAAAGCCATGCCAAGACTATCGTATTTCAAATTAAAGCCATATGAAAACAAACTCACAGTCCCCACTAGAGGGTTCCAATAATGCAAATACTCTAATCAGTCATTTTTCACTGGCATGATCATCAGCATACTAAGGAGATCCTCAGAGTTTAAAAATACATAGAACTTCACATTTTAGCTGCAGTTAGCTGATATTCTACTAATACACACTCTATTTTAAGACATGCTCTGTTCTACTTACGTTTTCATTTTATTGTACAACCTACGGGGTTATCCAAACAGAAGTTATTTTGGAAAAGTTTTGCATGGTTAATTCCAAATGCAGATTCCTTAGCTCCAGAATAAAATTAATCTTCCAACTAGGTTAAGTTTCAGCCTCCACATACATAAGCCCTAGACAGTTACATTTCTCCTGAAGAAAATACTTTACTATTTTGGTCTGCTCTATACAAATCAAGAGCTGGGAAAAGGTTGTGAGAAGACCTTCTCAGGGCTTGTCTGCCTTCACCAAGGAACAAGCACAAGCACGAGAGCCTCAGCACTGCACTTATGCATTGCAGGAGGCAGCGTGTGGATCCAGCAGAGGAAAGGCTACATGCCTTCTCTTATTTTCTTTTGGATTCACTGGAAAGAGAGGTAGGACTAAAGAGAGACCAACTGCCTTGTGCTTCTATATGACAACTTAGTTATAGGACAACTCAGCTCACAGTGTCTGGACACAGGTTTAACCAAACTCATTTCCACCACACAGCAGAGCTCAGCTCCTGCACATCACACCCCATTAGGTGGTGAAGTGGTGCCTGCTGGATGAAGTGCACATGCCAGGCTAAGCCAGTACGAGCTACCTTCAATCCTGCTACCAAGACTGTTCCATGTCATTCCCACAATTACTGTATTTATGCTCAGCAGAATGACACGCAATTCAGACCTCCTGCTAGTCAAGGCTGCCAAATCCTGCGCAGTTAACAGAGAAAAAACCAATTGCAACGTCTAAGAAGTTAAACAGACAGCCTGAATCTTACATGGTATTTCTATCCACTGGCTGAAGAGATAAATACGATGGGGAAGTCCTGAGCAAGAGGGGCAGGTGGTGCTACTTCTGCTTACTTTAGTCACAGCTAACGACACTACTCCATTACTCTGATGGAGTTGACAGCACAGTGGTCTGTTTGAATAAAATCCCAAATGCTTCCACCCTTGTTTTCTCTTGTGACATTAATAGCCACAATAGCTAGCTTTTGACTACTGCACTAGCGAGAATGCTATTTTCCACGATTCATCACAGAGTATTTACCATTGTAACTCATATATTTTGTTTATGCTCATATATTATGTCTATGCTATGACCCTCTACATGTAGTATATTAAAAGAATAATAATACATTAGAATAAAAAAGTAACAGACTCAACCCACTGCCAGGCTGCACAACAAAACAGAACAAATCTCACCTAAAGTTAGCAGTATCTATATCAAATTAGGCCTTACTCAATTGTGGGCCTAGAATTAATTTCTATTAGTTTCGTTTTTGAGTGCTATGACAATGTTTACATGCTTTTAAGCTGGCTATTTAGTCTCTGCATGCTTCAATAGCTGAATAGTGTTTGCAATTATTAGTTGAAATTTAAACCTTTTGGAAGAAAGGTCTACACTCGGATACACTGTTTCTAATTTCTATACGTCCAATACAGGGAGAATTGTCTGTTTACTCCTTTTCTCCCTTTTTTCCCCCCCCCCTCAGAAAAAGCCTTTCATCTTGGAAGAATTTTTAAGAAGCTTTTTTGTTTTAAATTTTAGACCAAAAGAAAAGTTTGTTTTAAAAAAACTGAAATTTATATGAAGTTGCTCTATATTGAAAACAACAGAATTTTCATTGAGAAATATAGAGTCTGGATATTTTGACCTATTTGTATTTGAAATATCAGCATAATTTTTCAAATTGCTCAAGTGTTGCTGAATTTGCCTTTTTTTTTTTCTTAAAAAACACAACCAACTATCAACCTTTGGCGAAAGGAATATTGCTCAGCTTTAGATGTGATGTTACCATTGCTTGGCACAAAGCATAATTATGGTCTATATTCTAACAAAAAGCAGGGTCATCTCACAAACTGCCAGCTTTCTGCAACAACAGAGGATTGGGGAAGCTGTTGTGGGGTGCAAGGACATAGTTCAGAGGAAAAAAGGTAAAGCCCTGCTCATCTCCATAGGAAAGGATGCTGGAAGGAAATATCCTGACCTGTGGCCTTGGGTGGATAAAGTTACACCTTCGCAGTACTCTCAGGGAGACAGAAGCCTCAGATGAAATTCCAGATTATCCTGTTGTCTAGTTCCCAGCTCCGAGCACGGGGTGTTTCTGACTCTGACCTTCTCAATGTATTGTGTAAGGAGACCATGTGCATTGCTCTTTACTGATAATCTACCCCGAAAGACCCTGTCTGCAAATCTGGGCAGGACAGACTATACACAAGGGGATTTTTAATTATTATAGCTCAGTAAGAATTTCAGAATCACTTAGATGATAACTGAACTTACATACATAGGTCTATATGGCACATACGTTATACCTTGTATATCTGCTCACAGACTTTTGTTCTATTCAGTAAATTAAATTTTTCTAAGCAGCAAAAGAGCAAACCCAGTACTGCTGTACTCCCAGCAGCATTTCTATCAGTACCATAACTTTGCTGCACACATGGCTGATTAAGTTGATACACTTCAGAAAAAACATTCCTATGGTTTAGCACATACCTTGATTCATCAGAACCAGGCTTCCAGCCAGCAGGGCCACACAGTTGGTAGGCTGGTGGTTGTGGAGGTACTGGAAGCCCCATCCACGTCTGTATGATGTTTCGTACATATATCCCGAGGCATTGGCAATTACCTCAAGAAATCTCTCCTGTTGAGTCTTGCTAAGATAGCTGTACAAGAAGTCATACGCAGTGGCAAAACCAACCAAGGAGTGAGCAAGAGGGACCTCGTCCCATGGGGCATCCTTCACTAGCCTGTCAATAAAGAAAGATGCCAATTAATTGAGTTTCACCTACTTATTTTTCTCCATTACTGTAATGTGAGGTGTATACAACTTAACGTCTCTGAAGCTAGACAATTCATGCTGAATTTTAAAACAGTAGTAAGCTGCTTAACAGGTCGCCGAGAGCATTTTTTTCTTTCCTAAGTATGGACAATGTTAACCTTTAAACTCATTAATTTTATTAGAAATATTAAGTTGTTAAATATTAAACCAGTGCCCGTGATACTCTGTTTTGCTAGGAGAAAAAGATATGCAGAATATTGATTTTACAGAAATAGAATCTATTTTTCTGAAGAAAGATTCATATAATTTTTGTCAGAAAGTGTAATTCCACAGTTTACATTCTTCCAAAAACCTGTAACAACCTTTTCCAAAGGAGCCAAATGTTGATAAATTCCTGAATGGTGGCTATGGGAGTGAAGTTGTCTTTAAAGAACATATAATAAAATAACTCACTATGCTTTTTCTTCATTTCCCAAATGCATTCAAGGATAGAAGTAGAGATGATGAAATTTACTTTCATGACTACAGTTCAAATTGACATACTTAATAGCCCCCACACACCCACCCCCAGTGTTTAGCATAAAACAGAGGTTAAATGATGCCACTACTAAAAATTATTTTCTAGGAACTACCTGCTTGTACTCAATGATTACACTCAACTTAGCAAAACAGTAAATTTGTATCAAGAAAAGTCATAATTGAGGTGGAGGTAGCGTAGGACAAACATTTCTCTTAAATCAAGCATATATTGTATACCAAAGACTTCGCTTTTGCAGTACTGACAGTAGAGGCCATGGTTCTACAGAAAAGGAAATGTGAAGGAATACACAGTGAAAAAAAATGTTTGATAAACTGAACAATCATCAGTTGCTTTCATGGTTGTTCTCTGTTTCTTTGCAGAAAGAAATTGTAAATTGTTGTTTAAAAGTTTAAATTGTTGAGATGATCTTAAATGGGATTTGTCAGTGGAACTGACTTATTGTCACTTTCATTGTTAAGATGTATACTAACTTTATGTTTGGTTTCGAATGCAATACTGCATCAAATTCTTTAGTATAAGAGTGTGTATTTGTCTCTGCGGCACCACTTGTGATAACTTAGAAAACACTCTTCTACATAGGAAGTGCTAAATCAATCGGTTATGACTATAGGTTGCTGGTTTCTTAATCAAAAAAAGACCACAAAGTAATTTTGTCATAACTTCCCTCAAATTGCATTTCTGTATAGTAAGTCTTGTATAGAATTTAACAGAGGAGATGCACACAAGTAATACAGAAAATTAAAGATGATAATTTAAAGACCCTCATTTATAAACATATATAACCAGAGTCAACATCTGCTCTTAAAACGAAGCTCTATTGAAGTAATAACTCTATAGCTGATATAAATCAGTGCACCTCCATTAACTGAATTTCAATGGAGCCAAGCAATGTACACCAAACAATGTGGAACATGATTCACGAGAAGAATGGTCAAGTGGCAAGCATTAAATGCTTTTTGTATCTAAATTGCACTCTCATTTTTCAAATGGATCTCCAGTGTCAGATTTGGTAAACAGCCTGGCTGATAAACCATGGGAAAGCCTGCTACCATAGGCTTGCACTAAAAATAATATGTGAAAAATGAGTTTTCAGGACTATCTATTAACTTCTCTGCTTTGAAATAGTAAAGAAAAATTGTGTGTATTTATACAAATAAAGATAGGTAAAAACATGCAGATGTTTTGCATTGGAAAACAGCTATTTTCTAAGCATCTCAGAAGTAAAACTTAACATCAGATAGTATGAACCTCAGCTTAGCAATTAACCGTGTCTAAAGACAGCAAGTAACCTTTACCTCAATGCTGCATTAGCCTCTTCAGCCTTTTAAAGGTATCAGATGTTACAAAAAAAGAATCCAAAGTAAATAAAAACATCTATAATGGATTCGTTAGCGTAGAGCATCTAGTTAGTTACAAACAGAAGCACACTTAGCAAAGGCAACTGTTTGAAAAATTCTAGAACATTTTTAAATAACAGCTAAATCATAAATGCATCCTTACAGACAGTAAAAAAAAAAAAAAATAAAAAAAATATTATTTTTATACTTAAATGCCTTTACCTGTATATGAAAGTGGTGCCTACCTGGAAACTTGAGAAGTTTATAAAAGAGCAAAGAGGGCTTAATGGGTTTGCTCCCTAATGGTCAGATTCCATGAACATCCAAAGACATAGGCTTCGTTCTGCACAAAGAAGTGCTGTCTGGACAAATTCTGTGAATGGCACAGACAAATACACACCTGCGGTGTTCTTTTAAGTTCTTGTCATGTGTGCCATATAAAATATTTTATTTTAAACATTTAGAGCTTGATATAAATCCTCCTTGAAGGAACTGGAGAAATAAAGAGATCGTGGATGAGGTTGGTACTATGGATAAGTAGTATAGTTTTCTTACATGCATTGAGAATTTCAGCAAGGTGCAACATGGGTTTCTCTTTCAGATTTGCCACCTTCTACACGGAACTATGAATTTGAAGAGGGGGTTAAGACCCAGTTCTTCAGTCATCATTTATGATGTCAACCATCATGCATGCACTGCATTTCCAAGGCTGAGAGTGTACACACCACCTTCACTAACTAAATGCAATTCCATGCTCTAATTAAGTATACCAATTGTATAAAATTTTGGAGGGGATGTAAAAATCAACATAATCAACCAGAAAAAAATGTGGTAAGATTACCACAACCTCCCCATTTCTTGACAACATTCCTAATGCTACTAACGTCTCTTCTCTCAGTAGAAATGGTTCTCTGTATCTTTCCCTTATTTCTCTCTACTAATTACTTCCCTACTGAAACCAGAAGTATTAGCACTTCTCTAGCAAGTACAAGCCAAGAGGGAAAATTCACTGTCTGCAGTTCAAGGCAGGATTTGAATCAAAATCTCCTGACTGAGTTCCCTGATCACGGTCTGTGGGATGTTTAGAATTGCCTTTCCTTCACTTTGTATCCATTTCTTAAAAACAAATTGAAGTAAACAGGAAGACAATACCCTCAAGCTTGAGAAACAGAACACCCTTCTAGGCAGTGTGAGATCTGATTTCTAGCCTCCATGTCAACAAGTAACATGGCATCACTGCATGCAAAATGAAGCATTAAGCACATCCTGACACATACGTTACACAAGTAATCCACATCCTGAAGTTTAAAGCTCCAAACTTTCCCATGACAAATTACTTACTGCAGAACAACTCTTGAAGGTTGAGGGCAGGTGAAGCTAACGACTGAAGGAAGCCTGCCAGTGCTCCCTCCTCAGCACCGAACCCCTCACTCTCACGAGAGGGATACAGAGGAAATGAGTCAAGGCTCTTTTCTAAAGGCTTTCAAGTGGAAACTAGTCCAAGGGCAACCCTCCAGTGCGTTTTGGTGCAATCTAACTTAGACGTGGTAGGCAGCTAATAGCATGGTTGAGTTTAATGCACATTAAATGTCAAGCGTGGATGCAAATGCGGCATGTAATAGAGCCAACTGACTTCTTGATCCTGAAACTGACTGCATAATCGTACAGTCCTCCCAGTGCCAGTGGCAATGACGATGCCCTGGAACTCCACAGACCCTTGCTATTGTTCTGACCCACTTTGAGGGGAAGGAGATGCAGCTTTAAACCTCCCATCAGGCAAAGGAAAGAAATATTCCCCTGTGGCCAGCGGGAGTATACATACCAAGAGGGAGTATACCTATGAAGGGGAATGGGACCACCAACATTTATTTTATAAACTAGACTCAATTTTCAGTATTTTTCTTACAAAACCTCCAAAACAAAATATTTTCTTTTGCTTAAATGGAATATTTTCTTCATGAGAAGAACAATATCTTCCAATTTTTGTTTTGGAAAGTAAAAACAAAAATTCTTTAAAAAAAATGTTTCATCCAAAACAACCTCTCAGCTTTCACCCTTTCCACATTTTTCTGGTTGGCTGCCAAAACAAAACCCCCATTATCTGCACAACCTAAGTGCTCCGTCATTTGCAACAACAAAAATGTTAAGAATAAAGAAAGTCCTTGAAACACGGATGATTTATATTTCCGGTGTCTAAGGTAAAAGATGACAATTCTGCCCCTATCTCTTTACCAGTCGCGTTTCAGCAGCAGCCAGACGTGCTCGTGTTCATTGCAGCTCAGTTCACAGGAAGACAGGCAAAGGAGTGGTTACATGTAAAGGGCTACATTCATATCAATATGGAAAAAAAAAAAAAGGCAACACATAGACAACATTTTTCAGAAGTTTTAAGAGCTTCCTGTAGAAGTAGGGTTGTATTGCTTAGGTGTTGAGGAGG
The DNA here is from genome assembly GCF_001431845.1 of Calidris pugnax. NCBI lineage: Eukaryota > Metazoa > Chordata > Aves > Charadriiformes > Scolopacidae > Calidris > Calidris pugnax. The sequence goes on from NW_015094507.1 coordinate 5,190,448, forward strand.
GAACCAAATCTTTACTCCTTTGGAAACCTTCATCTACTTTCTATCCTCATTCTCTCTTTTCCCCATAGGTTTACAATCATCATTCTGCTGCTTCTAAAGCTTCTTTCAGATCCTCTTCTCTCGTTTTTGGCTTTTCACAAAAGGGTCCATTCACACTGGGCTCGCTCTTAGTATCAATCATGATCCTTCTGTGTTGACACATTAATAAACAAGAACTGAGTCTGTTTTAGTAGTTCTCAGTGCCTTATTAAGCAGTCACAGAAATGTAGTTATGTTATTATTTCAACAGATTTACGCTAGCTCTTCTTGTAGCAAATTTTTATACCAGGCATGCCAAAGAGTGAGCTCCCTGTAGCTACCACAGAACTTCAGCATCAATTTATCTCCCAGAGACCCTAGCAATTAAAAAAGAAGGTATAAAAGAAACCCTTAGAAATCCAGCTAGCCATTTAATTTCAGTCATACACAATTTCCACTTTTAAATGCTACATATTAAAAAGATAAAAAGAGCGTGAGGGTTTGATATTTCACTTACTAACATAATATGTATTCCAGATACCAAAATCATTCTCCTACCCTTCTTTTTCTTTTCCTTCCTCCCTGTAGGAGACTATATCAGCATTCCCCAAGCTTCTTTTATACTAACTTCTATGCTGCAGTCTTGTAAAACCCTCCTAAGTTTTCTTTGAATGTGACTGCTTGTTGGTTATTGGGAGTCAAACAGATGTTCTAAATTTGTGGCATCAGCACAGAGATGCACATTATTTCAACTCGGCACATGTGAACATATTTTAGTTGTACATTTATCTACGTATTTAATTTTTTATGTATTTTTACATTGTAATCCGTACTGTTCAACACTGAGCACTATCTGGACACTAACAGCAATGGTCCTATAGCACGCTCCAATACTTTTAATAAATAGGGAGTAACAGAAGGGTATAGAATTGCTGGCTAATAAGAAATAGCAGGAAGCTCAAAGATTTGTCATGCCGAAGCCTCCCGTTAGCTTCTCCTTACTTGCTGCTATTTCCTTGGAATGTTTGCACGTGCTCGACAGTAATTATCTCCCCTATGAAAGCCACAGAGCCAGGCTTTCTGTCAAATCCCACACCTTACTGCACATTGGTAACATACTTGTCTTTGGAAATGGTGCGTCAACTATGTGCCAACAAAAAACAAAAAAAAAAAAAAAAAAAAAAAAAAAAAAAAAAAAAAAAAAAAAAAAAAAAAAAAAAAAAAAAAAAAAAAAAAGAAAAGAAGGTACAGAAATCTCTTGTCCATCAGTTGCAGATCTCTCCTGTCCATCTCTCCTCCTGTAAGAAGGGTGCAGAATTTGTGAACTTCTAAGGCATCTGTTTATAAGGCAGGCTTAGTAAAGAAGGGGGTTTTTCACTGCTTTGTCCCAAACACAGGATCTGACTGGACTCTTATTTCTGCACGATGTGTGACTCGGATTACATCACTCGCTCGGTGCGGGAAGGGGCCGAGGCAGCATATGGAAAGAATCAGGAGTACAGACTCCCTCGGCCAAAAACCCACTTCTGGTAGGGAGTGCTCCAGGGGACAGCCAGAGATAAAATGCCAGAAATCGCATCTATATCCTCTGTTCTCTGTAAAATAAGATAACATGGCTTACATACAAGGACAAACTTTCCCTAAGGTTTTAGACAGCACCTAGACACCAAATCCCAGGAAAACGTAGCAAGTTATTTAACACCAGCTTTGACGTTTTACAGGCAAAACCATTAAAGTTAATCTATTTTTATTGAAATATTAATGCACTGTGTTTCCTTGCTTTTGCTAGTCTCCAAAACATCATCCGTTCCCATATGATTTTGGGTGATTGTTATGGTTAGCTATTAGCCATTGCTCCTTTGTTTATTTTAAAATGTAAACCTACTCCAGGATGTGGCAATTACGGATGCTCTGTTATTAGCAGCGTGCCTATCAAAGTCCATTGTTATGACAAACGGCTCAAGCTCTGTTAGCCTACATGAATAGGAACTCAATTAAGGGTGTACTTTATTATGTGACATAAAATGACTACTGTAATAGATGAGAAAGACAAAAGTGCTTAATTATGTGCATCTTCCCTGCACATATCAATTGCCAGCAGACTTTCTCATAACCATATCTTGAGATATTGCACCATATTTGGACTATTGATGAATATTGCTAATGTAAAGATAAAATTTAAAGTGTCAGTCTGCTTAATCTCCTGGCATTCTGGGACAAATATCCAGTGACATTTTAAACTATATTTATTTTATTCAACTACTGCACACACTATCAAAATATACTTTCATTTTCTGGTAAGGCTTAAGTTTTATTTAATATTGCCACAAAAATTAGAGGAAATTCATCTAACTGGATTGATTTTTATTTTTTTTTTTTAATTCTACAGCTATTTTAGAGTCAATCCTATATCAGCAGAAGTCAAAAGAAATCCAGATTATACTGTTGAAAGAATCAAACTGCCAGCAGGGAATCTATATGACCACCAGACTTAACTTTCCAACACACATTGATCAATCTGTCAGTGATAAAAAGACATTTTTCAGGCAATTTTCATGGCAGTTTGGGCACCTACATTACAGAGGGAATCTAGGGAGAGAAAAGTTCCTCTAATCTACTCATCTTACTGATCTCTCTGGACAAGCCTTCTTTACTGATGACAGAAGGAGTTTTGGCAGGTACGTCTCCTAACATTCAAGGCTCTAAACTTAGGCAACATCAAAGCCACTCCTTCTTTCCACTCTCCTGATCAAAACACGTGTGCCTTCAAATTATATTACAAATGTTATCCTTGTTAAATATCACCGAGAATCCTATTTTCCCTAAAGTCCAAGGAAAACTAAATGCCTAAATAGACCGGACAGCTTCTTTTTTAAATTCCATTACTGTACATTGCCAGAAGAGTTCCTGTACAGTCTTACGCAGTGCTTGAGATGCCGTAACATCCAAACCCCTGCTAGCAGTGCTTAGGACACAGCCCTCCTGTTTACCATGTTTATTCTCCTGGTCTTATCCTAAATGGAGAAATGTGCGCAGTAACATGTTTTGTGTTACTTTTTAGTTGAGTTTCTTTGGAAAAACAGATTCACATCATCTGTCTGGCCACTCCTTCAGCTGCTGACCTACTTGAGCAAAGCCAGACAGAGCAGTACATGCCTTGGAGATGTGACATTTCTACAGTTTCCTTAAAACTACTGTTGGACAAAGGAGAGGGATCTGTATTATTGCCATCACTGATGGAGTTATAGTGTGAACTCCACATTGACAGCATTCAGCCATAAGTCCTTAGGGGAAAAACAAAAATGGAAACCAGATCCATGTTTCTGTGACAGCATTTGAAAAGCTGGCCAGTTGGAGGCTATAGAATGGGCAGCTTGCCCCAGCCCTAATTACCTATGTTTCTCATTTTCACCTTCTGTACTTCCCCTACTAAGCACATTGCATGTGCGTATTTTGCAAAGCAGAGAACCTTGATTAAACCTTGATTGGTTGCTGAATGACACGTCTACATCAGAATAAAAAGATGGGAAAAGCATGGCTTCTCTTTCACTGAGGTAACACAAGATACTTGCTTGAGAAAAACAGTTGTTCGGGGGAGGTATATATCATCAAAGCTAAGTGGAAATAGGGTATCTGCTCAGTTCTGACTGGGATCTGGTCAGCTGGGACAAAGGGGAACATTATGGCAAGGGACAGAGAAACCACAATTAATCCAGAGCAGGAATCGCAGGACACAAGGAACTGAAATGAGGTTATTGAGACAGTGAGTGAGATGTAGGCAACTAAGAGAGACAGACACAAATATGTTCCACTACTCAAAATATTACTTGCTCCTCTTTCTTATTGCATTAAAACAGATGGCCATGTAACTATGCATTTACACTACCCACAACAAGATAAGAAAGTGCAAACAATGAAACTTGGGAGGATGGTGTTGAATTTGGGGCAGTCTGTAGGTCCTGTTGGAGATGGTTACACATCCTTGCATTCACCTCTGTATAGCTCTATCCCTCTGCCAGCGTGCCAGGAGAAACACAGACTGCCTCTGGAGGTAAGTAAGACTGCAGCTCTGTATTGCTATGCTTCAGTGGAAGATTTTGGAAATTACCACCATCCCATTGCGCCAATACTTTTCTTCCCAATTCCCATCTGCCCTCTCTTCTATGGCATGCAAGCCACTTAAGCCCAGCACGTTCCTTCTCTCTCTCACCACCTCTTTTATTCTAGCTCCTGTATTTCTGTGGCATTCACCACTTTAATACATGGTATAGGGAACCCCCAACACTGTAGTGCCTTTTAAACCATGCCCATCAGGAGGACATGGATGCCCAGTTATGCTAGCTCAAACCCAGCAAAATTCCAACGATGGTCCATGGATGAATGCTGTTTATAGGACACTACTAGTTGGTCTTAACCCAAAGAAGTTAAGGAATAGTAGTCTGAGCAAAGAATAGTGCTTGAACAGTTAATGCTTCTTCCTGTGCTGACTTGAAAACTGACTCAGGCTTCTTCTGAGCTGTTGCTATCACAGCAGCGATGACAGAGGGGAGCAGTATCCCATCACTTTTTTTTTTTTTTTTTATTTACAGCAATGAGGATGGCTTGAAAACTGACTCAGGCTTCTTCTGAGCTGTTGCTATCACAGCAGCGATGACAGAGGGGAGCAGTATCCCATCACTTTTTTTTTTTTTTTACTTTACAGCAATGAGGATGGTACACAAAGCATTAACTTGCAACTGGGTAAGTCCAGGGAAGGTAAAAAGCTGTGTGTCACTGCTGGTCCAGATGAGGGTAAATGAATTCAGCAAAGTAGTCACTGTTAAAGTGAACGTTAGAACAAATGAAATAATTTAAGCAATTCACTCATCCACTCATTCCTCCAACTGCAAACAACTTTAAGAACAACTTTAAAAAAAAAAAAAGACAAAAATCTACCAACTAGGCTGAGCCGCCATCCTCTCCATGTAATCCTTGGCCATGTTGACAGCCTCGATGTTTTCGGGGTAGAGCACACAGAACATCGCCAGGGCCCCGAGGTTGTTGCCATAAATTTCATTCCACCGAGCGCTGAACTCCTTCGGGTCCCAGGGCGGGAGGTACTCCAGGGGGTTGGACAGCATGGTTTGCACTGCCTCAATCAGACGAGCCGCGATGTGCCGGTGCGTGGTGGCAGCCTGGAGACGCAGGGCCTCCACGTCCCCTTTGGAGAAGTAGAGCATGGGGTAGCTGTCGTAGTTGGCGTTGACAAAAGGAAGCATGGCGTCCTCCCTGGCGCCGTAGGCAAAGGCGACGCAAACCGCGTGTATGAAAAACACACTTGGGGCTCCCCGTGTGTGAGTCCTCATTGTGGCATCAGATCTCCAAGTCTCAGTGGCAGCCAAACCATCTTTGAAATATCCTACGGCAGATGGATGTCAAAGAGAGAGTTAGAAAACGAATCCACGAGACGCTATAATTCAGTATGCTCTCTAGCAAATATGATTCCATCTAGACTTAAAAAAAACCCCAATTATTGTCCAGGTCACTTCCAAATCATTTCTGTGTGAATACTCCAGACAAAACACCTACTGAGCAATCCACCCTAAAGAAAAACCTGCGCACTTTGAAGAAAGCTCCTCCCTCACACATCTTCCCCTCCAGTGGCTGATAGGAGGCAAAGGATCACACTGACAGCTCTTTTACTCGAGATTTCAAATAAATGGCAAGGCTGCCTAACAAGCAGCAGTGCTGACTGTACTGGCAAGAGGAGAGGGGCGGGAGGGGAGGAGGAAGGGGGAGAGCCAGGGGGACCGTGCTGGCGGCAGCCAAGCCTGCGTGCTGCCTTGGCTGATGTGAGCAGCTGGAGAGGGAAGGATGAGGAATGCTGGAGGTTTGCGCTGGGGTCATTTTATACAGCGCTTGAGGCCTCCGGTTCTGACACGTCCTCGTTTGCAAAAAAAATAAAAAAAAAGAAAGAGAGGAGAGAGAAAGACAGAGCGGCAGAACCTCAGAAAAACAGCTGAAATACCTTGCCTTTAGGGCATTTACATTTTTTGCAGCATTATTACTATTATTATTATTATTATTTTTTTTCTAAGGGGCTCTCCATTTTGCAAGTGAAGATTTACTGCCAGCTACCAAGAAGGCTGAACATTAAATTAAAGCGCATATTTTCCTACATGCAAAACTTCTCAAAACACCTTCAAATGGCAAATCTATGCAGAGGTTAAATACAAGTATTTAAAATAGTAAGTTACTTTGTAAAAATTATCAACTATCTGGGCCTTAAGTCTCAGATAAAACGTGGCCCGGATTCCCCTGAGGAAAGCCAGCAAATTCCTAGAATTCTTCCGAGGGGAAAGGTTACAGAAAGCAGGCCCAAGAGAGACAGTTTTATGTAAATAATGAGCAGTAGTTTTCAATTATTAAAAGGAGAAATAGACAGAAGGAAAAAAAGCCCTAAAAACAAATATGAAATGTTTTTTCCCATGGAAAACCTGTTTCATAGGATTCAGTCATAAAACTCGTAAGAAGCTGAAGTACAAAGCAACCTTTTATTTCTCCCCATAGCTCCCTACCTAGAGATGCCAAAATTTTCTAACAGAAACCTAGGCTGCTAAAACCTTATTTAGAGACCCACGTCCTGATTCAATAGTGTCATTAATATGTACATAGGCAATAAGACAACCCTCATAGACTGGTCCCTCAACAACTACCAGGTACACAGACACTTTAGGTGCTTGTGTTCAGCTCCCAAAATTAATTTTGGAGCAAGCAACTTTGGCAAAGAAGAACATCTTTTCTTGTGAATTCCTGCCTAGGGTAAAAATAATATTGCACCCTATAACTGCCTACAGTTATATATCACAGTCCATAGCATAATTGCTTTAACAGAGCCTAATGGAAGATGACATTTCATAGTATTTTAATGCATTTTGCAGGTAAGTTTTGCTCTTTCTTGGATGTAAACCAATCATTACAGGACACATTAGGGAGATCACAGTGTGGTTTATTTGATAACAACTTTTACTGTATCTACATATTCTCTCACCACATACACAGAAACATACATCATAGTTTATCCAAACATACTCAAGTCGACTTATATTCTCATCTATAAATAAGGAAATCATACAACAGTATATTTTGAAAGGAAGGAGGTAAAAAATGGCCAAAGCGGTACACCATGTTTGAACCACGATGTATTTTTTCTAACTGTTGAGAAGAACTGCTTTTTTATAGCTAAAAACAAACACAACACCACACAATTTTTTAAAAGCCTATATGATGCTTTAGAAATGGGGCAGAGGAAAGAACCTAAAAAAAAAAAAAACCCTCAAAAAAAGCACCCAAAAATGCCTGTAACTTTTTCTGTGATCATCATACATTAAAAGAAGTTTCCTGGCTTACACAATCACAAAAAAATCCCAGCTAGCAGTAAGGACTTTGTGCATTCTTTTCCTTGGTTTGATTTCTAAGTATTTCTGCACATCAATGAGAATAAAGCACATACATAAATTTAGGGGTGGCTTTAAGAGTTCCCTAAATTAGGGTCTTTCTGACCAGAGATTAGGGAATATAGAGAAGGCTGCCCAGAACTCCCTCTTTGTAAACCTAGACACACATTTCCCAGAATTTCACCATCATCAAACACCTCCAGTGTTGTCTAAAATGTATAGTCCATGTTTTAAGAATTCATTAATGCCCTTATTTCTCCCTTTATGCACGTGTGCATTTAATAGAGAAAGTAAATCCTTTTTACACCGTGTACATGAAAAGCAACCACCATACCACACTGTTTAGACAACAATAGCGTAACTGGAAAACAGATCTATAATATAGTCATAGGTAGCACATCCAGAGTCCGGGTCTGGAAGAAAGTCAACAGGGAGTGACAAAAGCAGGACTACAAAGTCATTCTTATTTATTCTTGGTTAAATCACACTGATATATTCCTGTCATATGAAGACAATAGCCCATGGCAGCCACGACTCGGTAAGGTCAGTGAGCCCTGTCATATCTTCACAGGGCTCAGCTTGGTGTGACTGGTGGATGGGAGGAGGCAGCAAGAGAGGAGTCCATCTTCCTTTCCATGCAAACCTCCGTGGAGCCACCAGCCACAATCACGTGGTGAGAATCACCCACATGAGAGCCCGGGATGGCATGGCTATGGCTCAAACTGTGCTACAGAGAACGAGGAGACAGACAGATGTTCCACATTCTCATCTGTGATGTCCTTAATAGCAGGACCAGCAAGGTAATAACAAAAACAATCACAAATCTCCAAACAGAATAAACACGTGGATTTGCAATAAAACCTAGCCCAGAGAGTGAGGAAATACGAACTGGATGGTTCTGGGTACAGCCATGACAAACAACCCCCACGGGGATTTCAAATGGCAGAACTGCCTTCAACCACACACACCATCAAACACTTCGCTGGCCAGGACCACACCTGACCACACATTTCACTGACTTGTCCAGGTAAGTCCAGAGGGCTAATGTGCACAATCACCATTCCTCAGTTCAGTAACTGTTTAGAAACTAAACTGATTAAGATATATATAAAACCACTTACAAAAGAACTAAAGCACCTTTAGCAGAAGAATGTGACCGAAGTTAGTAACATTCAGGGACTACTTAAAATTTATTACAATGGTATAAATGTACTGGGGCAGGGGGTGAGAAGCCAAAAACACTGATGCAGAATCCATCTTAAACTGTGTTGAACTCCAGATTTTGACGTTTCCTTAGTTAACTTACTCGCATACTGAAAGCTAAAGAAACACACAGTACTGTTCAAAGCCACACATACAAACCTTGATTACCTGCATAGTTTCGGTGAAGCCAGACACACAGAGATAACTGTCCACATAACCTCCAACTTCGCAGTTGTGAGTTTACCTGCTACAAATTTGTTTGGCACACAGGGCTCAAAAGAATATGAGCTTGGGCTTTCTGATCGCTTAAATCACACTCACAATACCATTTTTTTTAAAAGTTAAAAGAATTTCTTGCTCTCATATTACACTACATCATTACCAGGCACATCTTCCAAGAAAAGCTTTACCAAGCAACTCAACCTTTTCTGAAAATGAGGGAGTTATAATTCAGTTTGGAAGCCATAATCTGATAAAGTATTAAAAATTAAAAGGAGAGTAAAGGATGTTTGCCCATGGAATAAAATTAGCTTTGAGAAGTCTCTCCTAGTCCTAGATTAAAAGAGCATTTGCCATTATTTCCACTCCATCGCTAGCAGAAACAAACACTAAAAAGCATCATTTATTCTAGAAAAAACAGACTAAATCTTAACTGCTGCAGTTCTCTCCATCTGCATCAGTGAGTAGATGTTCAACTGCAGCAAGAAAGAATATGGTAAAGCTGATGCCAGTAACTGACCTAGGCATGAGTATATATAAATAAGTTCAAAAAATACACTTGGTTTAATACCATATTTAAAGGAAAAAAGAAACGCTGTTTACTCCTGGCGCTTGGGTGCAGAAAGGCTACTCCAGGGGTGAGAGCAGAGGAGTGAAAGAGGGGCAGCAGAAGGATTGAGGAGAGGACAGCAGTGGGAGGACCATCAGCTGGCACAGCTATCCTTGAGGCACTCTGACCTTCTTGTGGATCATTACAAAAGTAAAACCACATAGAGAATCGTGGCTTTCTGCAGCATCAGTTCTGAAGAGCCACTATGCTTTGGGGATACTTTTTGCCGAGATGCTTGCATCACTTCTTAAAAAGCAGAAATTGCAGATGTCTCTGCTGGCATCTCCAACACTGCCCATGACTCACTTCGACATGGGGACCTCATCAACCTTTGCAGCCAGGGACAGAAAAGGTGGGATTTCTGGTGACTAGAACTTCCACAAACTGGAGGCATCATAACAGGTTACCCATGGTTTACTCAGGTTTCTGAATGAAAGAGCCTCCCAGGGCTGGGACACAAACAAGTCAGACCTGCCCACTCCATCACACCAGGAGTGACTGTCACAGCACAAAGTTCTCACCTGTGCTTGCCAGGGTCCTGGGCACTCCACCACCTCACTGCATGACCCACCAAGGTCCTGGGCCCTCTTCCATCTCACTGCATGACCCACCAAGGTCCTGGGCCCTCTTCCACCACACTGTGTACCTGTGGGAAGGCTAATACTCAAAGAGGAACAGGAGTCTCCAGCCAGAAGAAGGTTGATGGAGTTACACCCTCAGTGAGAGCTGGGCTTCCCACTGCCACACTATCTTCTTCTTCTAGATTGCTCAGGAGATGCCACAGGCGAGCTCCTGGAATCTCTGCTGCAGATATGCTGGCTTTCCTCTGAACCCCCCTGATAGTGCCTAGTTGTCTCCAGAGAGAGAGATAGGTCCTATGCTTGTAAGAAAAAAAAATATATATCAAAATTAACTAGTTTAAAACTCAAAATTACTACTTAAAGACTTACCTCCACAGATTTTACAGCCTTTTGTCTTCTTTTGGGCAGCTCCTATTTTCCACAAAGACTACAGTTCTCATTATTGCTACCTGAATTACCTCCCCAGGTGTTTGGTAAGAATTGTGTTCAAATATTTAATGGAAAATCTGTTCCACCATACTGACAAAAAAGAACATCTTCAGGTTCAGCCTGCAAAATTTTACCTTAGGCAGTGGCCTCCGAATCTGCAAGGACTTAACTTGTATAAATTTTTTGCATCACTTCTTGATAAATTATTCAAAGTGAAAGCAAGCTGCTTCTAATGCTTTGTCAGTTCAAAATTTCATGTTGAAAAAGTGTTACTCTAGTTTTGTCACAACTTAAATTACACGATAAGATCACCTTGTTAAGCTAAAGTACTAGCACTAAAAATAAAATAAACAATCTTCGCACCCAGTGCTAAACCAGGTAAGACAGTCATAGATATTTTAACAAGAAATGGTCAACCACCAGCAACAGCTGTGGCCATACCAATGCCATGGAACTAACAGGTTATGTTGCAATCAGATGCACGTGGTACCTTGTTCCACTAAATATAGATGGGGATGCATCTTTTTGGACCGATACTCACAGCTGCCAAAACGTAACTGTTTGCCACAAGGAGCACTGGGGCAGGTTAGATCACAGCGGAGAAAAGCAACCTGCTGCAGGAACTCTTTGTTTGGTACTTTGTCCAAATAACTCAAATCACTAGCAAATCTCTTCTAACAAAACTTATAACTTAAAACAAAAAAACGTGTCTTTGTACTATAACAATCACAACAAATCTACAGGCCAATGTCCTGAGCTGTACAGTTCCCATATCAGCACGTGGTACTGCCGAGTCCCCCTCAAAGCTGCAGGGCTGGACACTTGTGCAGGAAACTCCCATGTCCCAAGATAAGAGCAGTCAGGAGTCCTTCCTCCACTGCCCCTTCTCTCAGTCAGATAAAACACCATTGACCATTGGTCTTTCCAATAAAAATGCTGGAAAGGTGTAAGAATCACTGCTTACAGCTTGAGAAATGCCTATTATGACCTTAACCACCAGGGGACATTACTTCATTTCTTCCTCTGATTTTTTCCACCATGAGAAATATGCTACATCACAATTATATAATATCAAAGGTATTTAAAAGCTTAAATACTGACATCCCAAATATAATTCAGAATTAAACGTACAATAAAATAAACTATAGCTTGGGTACCAGGCGTTAGTATTGCACTTGTGTTGAAGCAATCTGAAATACCTTAAAAGAAGCTTTGGATCAACTTATATGTCTGAACAACAGCTGTGCTATGAAAATTGTAAAGACAACCAGAAGAAAACAGTTCTTATAGGAATTATCAATATATGACATCATGTCAACAGTCAAGATTTAAACTTCTGCCTGTCCTTTGATCTATGCCCAAATTCAATGGATCTATTTAGAGCAGTACACAGCCATCTGAAAGCATCATTCTAAGAGAAGGAAGGGTTGCATTCACTCTCCACCATGCTACAAATAGGAAAATACTTTGCAGTTGCTGTCTCAAGTTTACAGTAGGATGTGTACGGTATCTGCGATGGAAGTTTCATCAGTTTATTCCTTTCATTTAAAAGCTTATTTGCCAATTTTACCACTATATATAAATTTATAGGGTATACGCGCACTGAATGCATCACTTTTTCTCTGCCTCAAGCAAAAAGAAGATTTAAATTGTCTGCATGCCCAAACCATAATCTGGGAATTTGGAATTTTCCTCTATTTTATAATTTATCCTACTGTATAAATGCATTCTCAATAATTTGTTTTTGGTTGCACTAACATTACTATTCCTAACCCTTATGGAGATCTTTTGTTCCATACTTCACTGTATAGAATGAGTAAGAAAGTAATTTTGATATCCAGAATCCTGAAAGGGATGATTCCCGACCAGTACTGACATGCCTCTTAAAGCATCCACATTCAGTGAATGAAAGCTCAGGCACTTTTACCATCAAAGGCGTAAAACTATAAAGTACCACAGAAAGATTTGCTTTTGTTTTTTTGTGTTATCCTGAGCTGAAGTAGTTTTTAAAGGGAATTTCGGTAACGAAAAACATAGTTATTTTTTGCAGAAACATTTTCACAGAAGCTAGCAGTAACGGAAGACAGTTTGAGAATTTTCATATAGGCCCAAAGGATACATTAACTATGTTTGTCTGCTCCATTACTGTCCCAGAAGTCAACCCTGTGAACCACTCATCCATCCATTATATTATTACAGCACACAGGGAATTTCTGGGGCCTGGGACTACGATTGTCACGGAAACTGTCACACTGTCACTGCAGAAATACGGAGCAAAAGCAATTTGGGTGGTGACATGGGGTTAGTTCAGCAGCTGCTAGGAAGTAACGTGTCCTCTTGGCCCATGTGGGGAGCTGTAAGTCTGTGAACCCCTTGGTGCAGGGTATCAGGAGTCACCTGTGGGGCTTCCTCTGACACCAAGAGACAACCCAAAAGCACAACCATGCCTCAGGAGGGGAAGTGAGCAAAGGAAGAGATTATCTGAGGTAAACGAGAGCATGGTCCCATGCTCCCATGGTGGATCGAGCTGTATGACCCCACTGCAGAAGAAGAGCTGGGAAACCTTCAGAGGGTGGCTGCGCTGCACAGGAGGCACAAATAAAGGACGGGGCGAGTAGACGGGAAACAAAAAAATCATTCATACATGCAAAAAGGGAAAGCCAATTTTACTGCTGTCAAAACAAAATTCCTCCTGGTGCTTAATCCATCCCACTCAGGCTGCTGCGTGCCACGGAGCTTCCCTCACTTTTTAGGAGGCTGATTACAGCATCAGAAACTTCTGATAATGCAAGTAGTATTTCCATTTCTGACTTTAATTTCTATCCTTTTTTCCAACTCATCCTTCTTTGTTAGTCTTGAACTTTACTCTTCCAAATATTTGTAAATGTTTTAAGTCCCCTGGCCTGTTGTTCACCCCTACTATGTGTAGTTCGCTGTTTTCATCTTTCTTCATTGTTGTTTTAATTGTTGTTCATCCAACTGCCTCAAAGATGTTGGAAACAAATGAAATATTCCAGCTGGAGTTTTACAGAACTAGTTCTCACTCTCTGTATATCTGTATCTATCTACAGACTTCAGTAGCTAAAGATATCAAATAAATTATTTTTTTCTTATAAAGCATTTCCACAGGACATCATATTAATAGCCAGGGATTCTAAAACACATCACATCCTTCAGTTGCTATGGGATCAACTTTCATTTTAACTATGCTTCCCTATCCTGTTTATGACTCAGCCTTGCATAAAAAACTGTAGTATAATTTTAATTGTTATTTATGTTGAAGTATTGTGACAGCATGTAGGAGCACCAGCAAAGTCCATTTATGAACTTGAAAAGACTTCCATATCAGAAATTTAGATCAACACTTGGGTTTTATATTATCTACATCTATATCACCCTGTGTGTAGGCAGACCTCAAATGTGGATTCACGTAGAAGAACTCCTCCTCCTTTTGCTACAGGATAAATGCCTCTGTGTTTGCAGAACTACATCGTGCCACTCTACCCAGTAGTCACATCTCACTGCAGATCAATATATTGTTCATTATTATTGGTACAATTCTGTCATTACCTCCGCTGCTTTCAGCTGTTATGTCATTATAATATTGTTTATATACATATATGTATGTTTATATACATATATGTAGCATATAGTCTGTCTGCTTACCTATCCATCCATAGATAAAATACATATGTAACCAGAGGCAGCTGATCTTTTTCAAGGTACAAACTTGGAGAGACAATAAAATGTATTGTCACGTAGTTCCTTCGGGGTTATCACTACTGTCTCCGCTGCTGCCCAGAACAGGCTTGATAAAAAGTAACAATTACATTTTCATGGACAGAAGCCTCAAATACAGAGGGAGTTAGGCTACATTATTCCTACAAAATTTAGCTACAAATTGGCATGACCAATTTCTGTGAGTAGGCATCAACACAACCATTAAAGGTTAATTATGGAATTTAGAATTGTATAAGCTCATTTCTGACCTTGAGCTGTGCAGGCACAGCTCTCAAAGCAGAACTGAAACCTGACACATTGTTTTGGCAAAAAATGCAATGCGCCACGGTTACAAGGCTTTAAAATGACATGACATCCACAGAAATGCTTTTAAACAGCTTCTGAAAATGCTAGGCAGCCATCTGATTAGAAGACTTAATAATAACTTAATAATAAAACCTGGCATACCAGGTTTATATCAAACATTCAGCATTTTTACTATTTCTGATAAAACCCAACAAAACCAAAACAAGAACATACACCAGGACACCTGTGGTGAAAAAAAAATTGTATTAAAGTGTTGTTTGCCTGGTATGGAGATACAGCACCTGCCTGAGTCAAGTGTCCGAGGTCCCTACAATCCTGCTCCACACAATGCTATTGCTGATTTCTACTGTACACTCTGTGAGTCTGTGCGAGGGAAAAAACAGAAAAAAAGACCAAACAAAGGTAATTTCAGGCTGCGGACATAATGGCCGCATTGTGCCTGGGCTTTCACACCTGACCGTGTCCCCAGAGCGGATGAAAGCGTGATGTCAGCACCTGATGTGAGAAACTGCTTCCAGCACTCTGTCCTTCACCCCATTCCCCAAATGACCAGACCCTTGTGGCCAGCTCTGCCCTACCAACACTTTGCTTCTGCTAAACTTCTCCTGACAAAGCGTTCTTGAGAAAGGTCCCAGGTGACATCAGCTAAATTTCCTTTTTCCTAGCAGATGTTAATCCCTCCTCTGTTCTGTTCCCATCCTGAGCAGATAACAGAGTCTGGCTGAAGCAGAGCACGCAAGGGGTTGGGGTTTTTGCTAATGGAGCTCTGTCACACCTCCCCATATCCCTGCTGGGCTCAGCTGAGCTGACAGACATCAGTACAAAGCTTACCCATGCTTTGTAAGTACAAGAAAAGTAGCTCAAAGGGCGGGCTTTCTGCCAAATATGGAGTCTATTTATAATAAATACGTGGCTACAGTCTTAAACCATGGTGTCCGTTTGTGTTCAACAGTTTTAGGGGACTACGCTACCATAACTAAGCTATTTTGTATTCCTCAGCTGAATGGAGACAGCAAAGAAGGTGTAAACAGCCAGGACCAACTTGCTGCTGAGATATCATATTTACCAATTAAATACAACTTGCTAAGCAAAAGCCATATTCTCTTTCACTCTCCAGACACTCGGATTACCGAGTCTAAACCAGGATACAACAGTTACAGAAATGTGTTTCTTTATGTTTCTAATCCCTTCAGGGAAAAAAAACAACAAACAAACAAACAAAAAGCCCGGGAAAAAGGGTTTTATTTCTTGCAAAATGTCCAGGAACAATAGCAGTAGTAACTACTTTTCTTTCTGCTCATTGCTAGAGTATGTTGTGGGTGCCAGATGTGCAAGCTGCCACACACAAGCCGAGGAACGTGACTCAGTTTTAGCTGAATGCAATCACTTCTGAGAGAAGGGACACTTCAGTTCTACAGACTCATTTCCAGCTTCATTTAACCCCAGTTCTCAGACTGCCGGCTACTCATAGAGGTGACTATTTCTCCACCAGCACATAAGCTCACTGCCTTCATTCCCAACCCCACAGCTGGCTGGTGATGGGAATGACTTTCTACCACCGCTGACCTAAGCTTTATTTGAATCCAGTTTTGCAAAAGCGTTATGTGCTTGCTCTTACTGCACTTGAGGAAAAGAAATGGTACTCACAGACCTCACGTGCATGGCATTTGAGGTGAGCCTTTGAAGCTACCAGAACTGAGATCTCACTCTAAAACTACCTTTCAGTTACTCCTTTTTACTTTTAACTATATGCAACCTATTAAATCACACCTAACATTTAGCCAGGTAATTAAACACAGTTTCCTCTCCATTGTGGTGCAGACATTTACTAAATATCTAGTTACAACAAATAACAAACTACAACAAAAACTGACCTCAGTTGGGCAACTGAAATCTATCAACTATTACCACAGGCAATCAATTTGTTAAATTCATATATTTCTCCCTTTGCAACCCATATACTTTATGACCAAAGAAGAGGTTTTAGAAGAGTCTGGATATGAACATATAGTGGAAAACCTGCACACCAAGTGTCTTCTGATATACAGATATATTTTTAAACTGTTCTCATCTCTTCCTCGTGTACTAAATAACAGCACCCCTTTTTTTTTTATGGCAATTCAAAATTATGCAAAGTATCACAATCCTTCAAGCAAAACAACAAAACCAAACTCTTACTCTGAATAACAAGAAACAAAACCGAAACTTTGTTAAAGTAGCAGTAGTTCTGTCCCAATAAAATAT
Organism: Calidris pugnax; assembly: GCF_001431845.1. Classification (NCBI taxonomy): domain Eukaryota; kingdom Metazoa; phylum Chordata; class Aves; order Charadriiformes; family Scolopacidae; genus Calidris; species Calidris pugnax. The sequence continues at coordinate 5,207,235 of NW_015094507.1, forward strand.
GCTGTGATTAGTACATTTTAGTTTCACATCCCAGTGAAGTTTACAGAGAGTCAAGAAAATTCCTTTGCTAAGGGAACTGCTTCTTTATTGAGTTACATTAAAAACTTAGCTAATTTAGATGACTGAAGAAACACATATAAGCAATGACACACAGTAAAAGAACTCATATTTAAAATAATATTTAGCACTTCTGTAAAAAAAATGCACCCAAGGATCTCCCAGTAGTTATGAAACTAATTAATTAATTAAACTTCTCAACACCCCTCTGAAGCAAGCAAGCACATTTATCTGTTTTATGAGGAAGGAACCAGAGCCATGGAGAGGTGGAGTGACTGACCCGAGGCTACCCAGCAAGAGTCTTTCAGAGTCATAAACAGCATCTGAATTATTGATTCCCACTGCTGCCCTTCAGCTGAATTGTTCCTTTTTTGAAATACTGCACTGAGTTTTAATAATTGTTGGCATGATAAACATATGCGGAAATATTTAGCTGAGATTGTCTTTGTTTAGACTATATTAAAACTTTAGTGTTATGTAAATTGCAATTGATCTTCTAAGGGTGATCTCCAACTAATTGAGCATTATTTCCTGTGTTTCATTCACAATTGTATCTCTTTCTTATATTGCCGTTGCTCATGTCCAAAAAAAGAGGCCACTCCAGCTTGAAAATATCACAGCTTTGTTATTGTTTCAAGATGGAATGACAGGAAAGCAGAGAGAATGGCTACTTTCATTCATTCAAAGTGAATTTTAAGAGCTGGCATGGGATGCACCAAGTGATGATGATGATGCAGGGCTCTCACGCAATACCAGCTAAAGGAACCGCCGCTGGGTTGGGTCCTGGGGCTGAGGAGAGAGACCGGGCTCCCCGAGTGAACAACCGTGCTCCCAGGCCACTTACTTTCCCAAAAACACCAAAAAACCAAACCCCCCAGAGCAGCGGCAGGAAGTTGCACGGGGCAGATGGCTCTTTTCCTGTCTCTCAGCCTCCCTCGGTGCAAGACAAGGAAGGATGCTACCGCTCACCTTTCACACACGCATCTTTGGGAGGCTCAGCTCATTAGCCGGGGGCTCGGAGGCTCTTGCGGTGCTGCGGGAGAGCAGAAAGCTGTCACGCACGGCGCCCGGAGGTCCAGCTTTAAACCGAAAAAGCCACGTCTCCCCGCACGCACCCCCCCCGGGGCCAGGCGGGGCCGGCCCTGCTGGCTGTCCCGCACCTCGGGGAGGGTGCGGGGGTCCCGGCGGCGGGGTCCTGGCAGCCCCCCCGCCGCATCGCCCTCCGCTCCGACGTGGACGGCAGGGAAAAAAACCCCTGCCCGGCGGCTGCTTCCCCGCCGGACGCCCCCGGCCACCACCCCGCACCGGGCCGACCCGCACCCCGCTCCCCGGACCCGGTGCCCGTTAAACTTGGGGATCGGGACACAGGAGGCGAAGGGGAGCGCTGGGTCCGACTCTTCTCCCTCCCTCCTTCCCTCCCTCCCCAAACCCGCCGGTAACCGGCGGCCCCAGCCCCGCGCCGGCGGAGGAGCGCTCCCGCGTCCCGTCCCGCCGCCCCGGGGGCCGCCGTGGAGCAAGAGGGGAGAAGGAGGGGGTCCCGTTGGAGCAGAGGGGACGGGATGGAGGGGAGGGGAGCGGAGCGCTGCCCCGCACCGCACGGGCACTCACCGCCGGCGGCCCCTTGCCTGGCGCGGCCCCGCCGCTCGGCAGCCGGAAAGTTTCTCCTCCGCAGCCCCGGGGGACGGAGCGGGGCGGGAGGGAGGGAGGGAAGAGGAGGATGGCGGGGGGGGGGGGGGACGTTTTTCAACTCAGGAAGAAAGTGACTCCCCCCTCCCGCTCCACCTCCCGCCTCCCCGCCCTCCTTCCTTACCTCTCCCCGGTCCTCCTCCTCCTCCTCCTCCTCCTCTCCCGGCCCCGCCGCCCCTCACGCCATGGCGGCGGCGGGCAGCGCTCCCCCCTCGGCCGGGGCACTGAGGGCTGGGGTCGGGGGAAAGACCGGAGGGACTGGACGAGCTGCGCAGCCTCCCGGTCCCGCCCGGGGCCCTCCTTTCCTTTCCTTTCCTTTCCTTCCCTTATTTATTTGTTTATTCGTGGCGTGCACACGGATTCCCCGCCCGTTCCTCCCCTTAGGCGGCTTGTAGTTGGCGGAAATACCCCGATTCTCGCTTTTTTAGGACTCCTTTCTCTGCGGTGAACGCGTTGACCCCAACCCCGGAGTGTCGTTAATCTGATTTTCTGCACCTGGAAGGTGCGGCACCAGTACCGCGGATGGGCGGTGTGGGTGGGTGTGTGTGTGTGTCCTGGTGAGGTTAAAGCATCCAGAATGACCCCTTCGTATACATATCCCTCTCTAGGGCTGTCACCGTACTGTAAGAGGGTCACAGGACCTCCAGTCCAAAAGTTCCCTCAAGCCAGCAGAGAAACAAACAGCCAAATTGTCAATCTGCTCTTTGAAGTACGGTGTGACTACATATATAAAGGTTGCCCCTAGAAAACAAAAACGTGAAACACCATCACCATTCAAAGCCAATCACTCTGCCAATTTTTTGCATCCACTCAGCTGAAGATACTTAGTAATACAAAGGAGGATAAAATCAATGATCCTTTGGAACACTTCTCTTTCCTTTCTCAATCACTGTAACCATGAAGAACTATGAAGTGAAACATTTTAAATGTTTGTTGGGTCCTGAAAGCTGAGTATGTTTTATCATCTTCAGATACTCCACTGGAATGAAAATAAAAATATTTACATGTGATAGATCAGGATGGTGTCCAACTACCTGAAGTTTACATTTCACACAGATTATTCTTCATTTTAATAAATGTTTACTGATGTTACTGAGTCCATCAGTGGGCTCTAAGTTCTCAGTTCCCTGTGTCTAAAATGTAAAAGCTGTGTTTTCTGAGGATGGTTTTAAACAGACTCATTGTGGTTTAGTGTGATTTCCTGCTGTTCTATCAAGATTAATAAACATGTGCAAACTATGCTTAGCTATAAACTATACCTTCCTCTTCACTCCTTCGCTCCTGTTGTATTCCCGCCCATATCCATTGACAGTTTTAGCGTAACGAACAAGCGTAAATTCACAAGTGGTTGCTGCAACTCTGAGAGTAATGCCAGAGCCTGGAATGAAGCCTTGCTTTTTTACCAGTAATGACATGCCTAAAAGCACTAAGTGCTTCAGTTTCAGTCATGCAAACACTAGATTAATCATGAGAAGATATGTTTCTAAACACCTATTTGAATGGTATCCTATATTGCATTGACAGCAGAGGTGTAAAACATTAATGTTGTGACACGAATGAGCACGAGAAGAGCTACAGCCTTCCTGGTCAGACCAGATGTGCTAAGAAGACAATTCTCCATGAATTTCTAAAGTCATCAGGATGCCTGAAGTGATGAGGAGGGAGATGTCTATGTTCTAGTTACATATTTACATCATTAGGTATTTAAATATATTGAGCACCTGACTCTAAGTAAAATGGACTTAGACCTCACAATTCTGAACAGCGTAATGCCCCGGAATAATCCTGACCTTAGTCTCTGGCTGTACCTGTCTGTGTTTTAGAGAAACTGCACTGTGCTGCCTTGTGATGACCAAATACCTGGGCAGAGCACCCTGGGGCTGCCCTGTACCCTGTGTGCTCCATTTCTGCCTCATGGAGGACGAGCTGGGCTGTGCCTGGGTCTTGCCCTGCTGTGCAGTTCGGCTGTGGTGGAGAGACATGCACAGAGTGGAGAGCCACAAATCCTCTCTGCCTTACAGCCTTTTCTATGAAATGGGGCTCATTCTACTTCCCAATAACTCACAGCGTGTTTGTCAGGCTAATTAAATAAGCTGAAGCGTATAGGACCATTCAGAGTATATACCTAAGATAGTATATATATTCAGAGTATATACCTAAGAGAGGCAAGATCTGTCCTTTCCAGATTAATTTCAGCATTGCCACAACTAATTTTGAAACAAGCATGACCCCAGGTTTAGCAAGCACCATCTATATGGAAAGATTGAAAAAATTAGCCTACAGATGAGAAGATTGGAGGAAGATCTGATAACAGCCTTCAGCTACGTAAAAGCTGCTGAAAAGATAATAATCTCTTATCCACATCCTCTGAGAACAGCATGTAAGTTGCAGTAAGAGAAATTTAGGCTTAATAGAAAAAAAAAAGTATCTGTAAAGTATGCATAAGGGTAAATAAAGCAGAAGTGAACAGTACCTTTGTCCCTGGAGGCTTCTTAAACACAAGTTGGACACATACTTGACAAGAACAGTTCAGGGCTAGAAAGTCTGATGTGTCTTGCCTTAGAGCAAAGGGTGGGCCAGATGACCTGTCATGGTTCTTTCCAGTCCTGTTTTGTATGATTATGTTCAAACTGCTACTTGCACAGGCAGGATTATGGCTCATCTTTGATCTTCCAATGCCCTTCACCTCTTTAGCGATGGGTATAACCTCCCTTGCTAAGGTTGAGCTTCTCTCTGTGATTTGCTAGCCTTGCTGCGTGCCGGTGAATTTGTTGCTGATGACAGCAAAAAGAAAACAATTAAACAATAAAACAATGTCAGTCTGGGGCAGAAAGTCTGGGTGGGATCCATCTAACTTCTAAACCTGTCACAGACTTTTGTTCTATACTTGGCTGATAACTGCCTCTGATCTAGTCACGTTAGACTCTCTGTATAACTGCAGAGAAAATTACATACTTTCAGGGCAGAGTTCATCTGATCTGTTTTAGATGTCTTCTTCAGGATGTGATGAATCAAGTCCCTCAGCTGCCTGTTCTTGCCACCAACCCTAAAGTTGGTTTAAATGACTGACTCGGTAACGTGCCATCATACAATTTCCACTCCCTTGGTGTTTCTGTCCCCAAAACCTCCCACTCCCTCTCTGCTCCCAACTATCAGAATCCTGGGTTAGTTGTTCCTTTCTTCTCTTTTTGTTGAAAAGGTCCCACTGAGATTAATAATTTTTGTATCTCTCATTCCCTTAAATTACATCATGCGACACCGTAACATACAGCAATCTGACCTTTCTGGTGGCATTGCTTCAGAATGGATTTAGGAGACGAGCTAAATTTACCTTTTGGAGCTAAAGACCATTGACTTGGCCAGATTGTGCAGAGTATGTTCCATGGAAATCGTTTGAAAACTGTTCAGGTCAGAAGCTCTTCTACTCATACGTCAGATGCTCTTTATTTTTCCTTGGCTTTTGTGGCAAGCAACATTACCAGGAACATGAAATGTTTGGTCTCTGTGTGACTGAGCCAAATGTATGTGGGAAATGTTGCCCTTTTCCAATAACAGCAATTTTTTTAGGTCACACACATAGAAGTCACTGTCTTAGACACCAAAGTATACAGTGCATGTCTTGAAACTGTCTGCTGCTTCGGAGACATTGTGAGCAGACAGCTCTTGGTTATGAGATCTTGAGAACATCTGTCCTTTTCCCCCCTTATAGTAAGTGATGTTTGGGAAGGGAAGACTTCCAAGAAGGCCCTGTGGTTATCTGGCTTGCAGGGAAGGGAAATACGCTTTATTTTCTTGCTGCATGGACAAGCTGGGTGATGAGGATGTGAAGAGGGAGCGAGCCCCTGTTGCTGAGCTGGGGCAGTGGGGAAGTGAGGTGGCAGGGCTGCATGAAGCCACTGATGCAAGGCTCATCCTTTCTGGAGGAGACACAAAGTATCTGCTGATGCTTCATATATTTTAGAGCCTTTGGTTTTCAATTGTGAAAATGAGGGGATGTTTCCTTTTTCTTTTTTTATGACTGAAGATGGTTGCCTCAAGAGGGAAGCTGTATGTCATTGAGTCTGTTCCACATACACAGCCTTGGCTACTCTTTTTTTTCTTCATGCCCAGTCTTTGCAACAGTATTTTTTTCTCCTTTTATTTTTCCTCTGTGTTTTTTCATTTGTTTGTGGGTTTTGGTTTGGGGTTTTTTGGGGTTGTTGTTGTTGGTTTTTTTTAACTATCTCCCTATCACTGAAGTCCTATTCTCTGTGTGATCTGTTTGGTCTCTAATTTCTATGTAAAAGGAGGAACATCTACTTTTGTCACTAAGTGACAAAACTCTTCAAATGCGAGAAAAATACAAAATTCTCCAGATTCTTTCACTAATTATCCAAAACAATTGATTTTCTTATGACTGTAACCCTTGCGTTCCTTTTGTCTTTTATGCCCAGCTGTCATGATTTCTGATCTTGGTGCTGTGAGCTGAAATCTGTAGGACAAAAGCATTTGGCCACTCTTTTCTTGTAGCTGAACTGCGGAACTGCAAATCTAGATACTTGCATAATGCTCACTCTGCTCTCCTTGCTCTGGGCTGCTCTGCCCAACTCTTCCCCTCAGACTTTATTAGTGCCACATGAAGGCAACTCCTCTATTTTCAAGACTTATCCCAATTCCAGTCTCGTATGGGGGAAAGTTGGCTATCTCCTCTTTCCAGACGGGGTGTGGACCACACAGTGTCCTAACTTTGTTGTTGTTCCTACTACGTCCTTCAACTTTATGAGTGCTGCATGATTCACAGCATTCACTACTCGGGGATTTGGGGCTCTGGCTCACCGTGCAGGCAACGGGCAGAAATAGTCACAGCTCCAGAAGTAGGTAATGAAAAGGAGTGGCCTGAGAATCAGAAAGGGCTGGAAATCTGGAAATCTTGTCTAAGCTCATTAGGGTACCTTTCTGGCTGGGGCACATTTAGGGTGGCGCAAAGCGATTTCTCTCAGAGGAAGATCTAGCCAGTTGTTTCCTACGGGTCTGTCAGGTGCCAGGTACCTTTACGGGACTGGAAGGATGTATCAGTGCAACAAATGCTTCTTCCCTCCCTTGTCTGCTTCTGTATCTACGGGCTGGAAATTCTTCTCTCTTCCCCACAGATGGAGTTTTACTCTTCTAGGTTGTGGTAGCCAAAGTACCAGTAGGGTAGCTGGAAGGGGAAAGCACTGGACATGTTTCCTAAACAGCTCTTCTTTGTATGTAACTGGAACATCTTTCTCTGCTTTACATTTCCTTTCTTTCCCTCTTTCTTGCTCTCACCATGTGTTCAGCCTGGTTTAGCCCGAGGCCAGCAGACAGAAAGTCAGATGAGAAAAAATTCCTGCAGATTTCTTAGTGAATGGGAAGCTGCAGCACCAGTAACCTCAGCAAGGAGAGAGGTAAAACAGTGGGGAGTGGAGACAGATTCATGGTCCTCAGACACGGTCAGGAAGACAGCAGCCATAAAGCAGGTACGTAGGTACTTCCTGTGAAACACCAAAAAAGGATCTGGATTCAATAAAAAATTACGTGTATCATCTGGTCTGTGCCTTTCAACAGCAGAATCCATTATGACAGCAGTAGGACGGTATCATTTTAATTGCTTTTACAGTACTGTAGGCATCATAGACATGAACTGGGTTTAGGTTTGTCTCCTGGCAGCTGTCTGGTTGCCTAGCTGGCCTGCTCCTTCATTAGCCTCACCCTTTCTTTTCTCCGATGATGATGAGAACAGGTTGGAGTGGGGGAGCACCCAGCATCATGTGGCTTTTTGTTCAGCTGAATTGGTTGTTACTTTATGTTCTCAAATGTGTGACCTTTCTCAACACGACAACTTCTTTCCTTCCAAATTTCTGCAATGTTATAAACCGAGCAGTATCCTCTGGGGAGGACAAACCATGAGAGAAACCTTCTAAAGAAGGACTTTTTCAGTGCTCCCCGAGAGACGATTGCCACAATCTCCCTCTCTGGATGCCAGATATGTTGCAATCATGTTTTCCATTTGCAATAAGGCTTAAATCCACCTATTTTATGGAGTCACTTGATATGTGGAAACCCAAGCAGACAACTAAACAACTGCTGGAATTCATGAAAATAATTACAAGTTACTTATCCCCACCCCTAGTTCTTGTGTTTCATACTCCCTCTCTCTTCCTCCGTACACTAGAGATGTGTAAATGAAAAAGGCACGACATAGAGACTGTATTTGAACTTGTAACTGACTCCATTTCTCTTTGAAAGCACCTCACTCTGATTTGCTGCATCCAAGTTGAAGCCAAGGCTCAAAGGTGGGGTATTAGATCAAACACAAACACAGCATTAAAAATCAATTTCCACTTCAAGATAATACTTACACACGCAGCCACCCATTCTGCTCAATTGATTCTGAAGCAATGGTGACCCACCAACTGGTTGTTCTGCTTGTAGTCATACATACCACCTGGAGACAGCTCCATCTCTACTTCAGTTTTAGGGGCTTCATGAGGTGGTTGTGTTAGTCTGCATCAGTAATTGGTGATGGTGTGTATTGGTGGGGTTTTTGGTATCATCCTGTTCCCGTGCTTGTGAAGGTGCTGCTGGTGGGTATTCCAGGGGCCCATGTCACCACCTCACGATCGTTGACTCATGCAAACAGCCGTATTCCAGAGGCACTGGCAGGGCACGCCGCACAGCAATGCTTTCCGAATGCATACACAAATATGTATACATACATACAAATACTTCTGCAGTTACTTTCAATGATATCCATCTAATGATGATCATAGTAATGGTAGTTATCAAATCTATTTTCATAAATTCATGCAATTGTCTTCAGGTTACAATTTATTTATTTTTTTTTTTCTTGCTAATTTTGTGCATGGATTAATATCAGAAATGTGCCAGGTATCTCCAAATCCTGCAAAATAACAGGAAAAAGGTTAAAGAAAAGAGGAAAACCCAACATAATAGAAATATTTTGGTAGTTATTATTTACTATAATAAACGTAAACTCTGTTTCCTGATGCCCTCTAACAATTTATTGCCCTGTTGAGCCATTAATGTCAGTTTATGATGACCCTCAACCTTATCTTCCTTGAGCTTCATCTATACTCTATTTTCCATGACTATGACTACTGATCTAGAGATTTCCCTGCGTACTGCCTATGAGTGTTTTGTCTATTTAATTGATCTAAAAACCTGACACCTCCTAGGAATTGCAGGTAATTCTCTCATTCTCTTAATCTCTGGGTTCCCCTGTCATGGATTCTAGCTCTTAATTGCTGCCTGTTCGTGTGTGTAGATGTGTGGGCACTCATACCCATTTTTCTGGGCAGCTTTGAGGGAGAAAACAGGGACAGAGAAATTCACTGCTGGAGTCTGGCTCCAGCACTGCTGCAGCTGCTTCAACAGCAGCTCTCCAGGAGATATTTTTGAAGCCTTCTGTTGGTATAAGATTAAGATTTTTTTAAATCTCTCAAGTCTGTAACATCATGTTACTTTTCACAAAATTTACAATGGCATCATCTTTCTCTGGATTAATATAATTTGCAGACTGCTCAGCATCTAGAATGACCCATTTGGATTCCCAGTGTGAGCCTGGGAATGGTTCCGGGGGATGGAGTAGCAAGAAAACTGCAATTCTCAGGTATTATTTTGAGATAAGGCAAGAAAAGGGTTGCTGTACTCACCTGCACTTTTATTCCTCAGAGGCGGTGGAGGCTTTAAAAATTAATCTTTTAAATGTAACCTTACTATGCATATGGAGTCACAATTTTCAGAGCTGCATTAATGTTGTGACAGAAAAAGGTCTACTTAATGTTAATGGGCTTGTTTTCCTAAAGTATACCCCTGAATATTCATTATTTTTGGACAAGAATATTTTTTTTTTTTTTTTGCCTCCTGTATATAGTGTAAGATAAATTATGCCTTTCTTCACTCTTAGAAGGAACTTAAGTTCTTCAACCTTGTAAGAGGAAATCAAACCGAGTGTTTAATTAGCTTATGCTCAACATTTAGCAGTCAATGGAAAATCAAACTACTTTCCTGGCTGGCAGAGCCTGCTCTGGGCAGGCCGCGGGAGCTGCGGTGGGTGCCGTGAGGGTCGATATTCCATTTGTGCTGTTGCCATTTTGCATCTTGCCCCCTCCGAGTTGCAAAAGGGGCTGGAAGCCGTAACATCATTTAGAAGTGGCTGCGATGGTTTCTCACCCCAGCACAAGTATTTAAAAGTCGTTTACGACCATGCGTTACAGAACTACGTCTGCGCTCTGGCAGCACGAGTGGGAAGCACGAGGGATGTTTTAGCACAGTTCTGATTAAATCAGTTTAGCTGCAGCGGGGGCAGAAGTTAGACGCGGTGCTTCAGATGTTTGCCCTTCTGTGAACTGTGACATCTGGTCAGCTGCAAAACCTCTGCGGTCTTCCCATGCTTGCCAGGAACTACTGTGGGTACCCACCTCATACTGAAAAGATTTCCCTTACACCCTTGCCCTATATTCAAGAAGACGGTCGGTCATGCTGGCTACAGTACTAGTCCATTGACCCACGGATAGGAATCCCCAGTTTGCCCTGTAAAGATGCTGGCAAGCTTTTCGAGCTGGAAATCTCCGAGTCTGTTTAACTTCCTGGATTCCATCTTATTTTGGCCCTAATCCAGGCTGTTTTTAAGTTAAGCATTTCTATTTATAATGCTTATGGAAAAGCAGGATTTGTTTCTTGCATCAAAAGCTTTCAGAAGAAAACCTCCAATTTTTTTTTAATTTTTTTTTTTCCTGCCCTGTGACTCACCAAAGGGGTTTGATGTTCCACTTATTCAGGATTGCAAAAAACAAAATTATAGGCAACTGGATTTATAATGGGATGGAGCCTTTCCCCTGGGGGGTTCTGGGTCGGCTACGTGGCTGCTGGAAGGGCTGGTTGTGAGCAGTGCACAATAGATGTCTGTGGCTGCACCATTATAGCCATTACATCAGTATAGCTCCAATTTGCCATCTCCTTAAGTTCTAAAGGATCTGTCATAAAGATTCTTAAAAACCCTAAAGCCTGTGCAGCTGCTGGCTAAAACGTGAGCTAGGAGGACGCAGCAGGCATGGTTTTCACTTGTAGTGAAGCAGTTGTATTGTTTTCAATTGTTACAGCCAACTGCTGCTATAAAACATAATGCTGGGCAGTGTGGGCAGGGCTACAGGTTAGTTACTTGAATGCAGGTAACATTTAGAGCACTGTGGGTCACTGCAGGGGACAGGGCAGCAGCATCTCAAGCCCTAGGACACGGTAGGGCCAGTCCAGCCACATCGCCTGGAGCCCTTCTGCATCCCAGAAGATCTCCCCACTGCACATCTGTGCACGACCATCACCTTTTCCTGTTACCGTGTCATCATTTTATAGATTTTTTTTTTTCCCCTGGGTAGGTTCTCATGCCCGGCTGGACAAGGGCTGGTCGCTCCTTATGCAGGTTTCAACCCGTTTTGGGAGTGCTGGTTCCTGGTGCCCAACATCAGACAAGCTTTCCCAGGAATCCCCTTAGGAACCCTCCAGCGCTGCTGTAGTGTCACTCACCTGGGACTCAGCCTGGGAGACGCAGCAGCCTCAGAAAGGGCTGTGTCCAGCCCTGCCCCGTGTCCACCACGGACAAGCTCTCTGCGCTTGTTTATTTAGCTTCTACTCACCGGGGATTAAGAAGCCTTTGGTTTCCAGGAACAAGCCCTATTCAGGAAACACTAGCAGTGAGCTCTGCTTTGCATCAAAGCTGATTTCCCTATAGGTATTAAAGGCATTAATTTATTAAAGGTATCAATTTATACTAGTTTTTGGTTGGTTGATTTATGTTTTATCCAGAGTGGGTCAAGTTTTGCTTTGGTTGAGGCTGTAGCATGAACCTCTCCTCGCACTGCTTCGTGATGACCTCCTTGTCTCTCTTTTTTCTTTTCGCTGCCCAGCTATGAAGGAAATTCACAGAACATACATTTTTTTCAGAAATAACTTCTCTTTATTTTAAAACTCAGACACGTGTGCTTTATACCAAAACAGATGCCAAAAGAAACTTGGTATTCATCTCTAGTTTTAAGCAAAACTGTGTCTTCCAGGGCTATATAACCAGACACACTGATTTTAATGAATCTTTACAACTTTGTCTCCCTGCCAATATTCCAGATAGTTTTGCAGGCACTTCAGCGACCTTTCTGTCAATGGCCTCTCACAACAGAATCCAAGAAATCTCAGAAATTTCCAGAGGTAAAAAAAAAAAAAAAAGAGAAAAAAGGAAGAAGCAAAGATGGTGGCTTTCCAGTGTCATGTTAAATATGGCCAGCTCTCTACCACTTTTCTGTCACGTGTATTTCTTCTCCCCGGTCTCCACGCCACCTCCATTTCCAAGAGATCCCCCACCAGCACCGACTGCCCTCTTAAAGTTCTTCCATTGCCAACATCCACCTTGTAGTAAGACCTGTATAATTTTCAGAGATTCTTGAATAAGAAGATGCGTTTTGGTAGAAGTCGTTAAGTCCTGATTTCACAAGAACACCATTTTTAGGGCAAATGCTTCAATTATTTTTCCTAAGTCTTCCTGCAGCATATGATGGCAGAAGGAGTCATGCTTGCAGTAGCCTTCTGTTATCCACTTCTTTCTCTGCCACTTCTTCTAGCAGCAAGTGCAAGTGCCTGGTGACAGCCTTCCTCAGAAGTGGGCACCATCGCCTCCCAGTTGAGCAAGTCCATATATGTGTTTATCCTGGTGAGCTTTGTGTTCAGGCTGTCCTTGGAATGTGTCACCTTTCCATTATAAAAAAATACTGCTTCTCCACTGAGACGCCAGGAACCAAAGACTGACTTAGATGATTTTCACTGTAATTTTCATTCATGATTCAATTCTAATTCATTTTCTTTAAAAAAAAGAAAAAGAAAAGGAAAAAGAAAAAGAAAAAGAAAAAGAAAAAGAAAAAGAAAAAGAAAAAGAAAAAGAAAAGCCCTACCTACAAAAATCAGTTCCAAATTCAAAACAAAAAAAGCATGAGGGTACACAATATTGGTTTGGACCATAACCTAGTTAGAAATTATTTGGGGAGGATTATTGAATTCAGGTTAGAATTTCAAATGATGCTGTAATCAGACATCTGAGATTTTAATCTGGGTAGCTCTCTGGTTAATACAAATCATACCCTTATCATGAGCCAGATTTGCTGCCCAAGTCATCGATGCTAATTAAAAAATTTCAAAATAAACTCAGGTCTTACTTATTGTTACCTTCTTAAGTCAAATATTTTCAGCCTACAGTCCATGAGGAGGAGAATGGCAACCTCATTTTCCTTCCTCACCCACTTTGTTTTAAAGAAAGTTTTTTCTCAATTTTTTCCTCATTTGTTTTATGTTTCCCTTTCAAAAAAACAATGCAATGTGTTAAACTGCATTATTACTTCAAAGTATATAGAAGCTGCATATTACCACAAGAATGTAAAAAGAATATCCTATGCAAAGGTAGGAAAACAGTACGGAAACAAAAGCTGATGCCTCTGAAATGAGGTAGAATGATGTTTGTGTCTGATTCTGACACAAAGTATTTGAACTGGTGAAGCTGCAAAAATATGGAGTGACACAAGTTAAGTGGTAACATAAGTTAAATCCATTCTGATAATGGTCTAGGCCTAAGAAAGTAAATTCTTTTTCTTGAAAACAAGAAAAGAAAGTTTCTATTTATTGTTCTTTAAACTTTGAGGGACATTTATCCACAATTCTGTCATCCCAGTGTGACAAAACTGCTGACTAAACACATTTGCATCTGCTACCCTGCGTTAAGATACTGATGGCTCCCTGTCAAAAGTGCTAGAGAACAGGTCTTTGGAACTGAATCTGCAGAGAACAGGATGCCCGTTTGCCTAAATTAGCCAATGAGAAAGCACATATTCAGTTTATATCTTCTGTCTTGCTTCTCTGGCGGGCTGAGGCTGTGCTTAGCAAAGACAGCTCTCGATAGCTGGGTGCTATGTCCTTCCTACTCTTGGAAGAATTGCGGGTGGGAATCCACTCAAGCTGGGAAGGGAAGTGTACACAGGTTTCCTGCCTTCTGCAGAAGAGCTCTGACTCTTGAGGTACTGAAGACTAAAGAAGGAAAAGGCATGTAGGGAACCTTACTGCTGAATAGTGGTTAGGCACTTTCAGGAATACGAAGCGTGGGACAAAGGCTTTCAGGACGGTCAGTCTGCATTTAGCTGCCTAAATCCCATGGAAGTCTCTTTTGGGGTATGATGCATCTTTCTCTTTGGACCTCAGTCTTTCTGTATCTCCAAGAACAGTTACAGTGAGAGAATAAATTCCTGGGAGCCTGTAAAACACTGATCTATGGTGATAACCTGGGTTGTCCAAGGTAGCTCTTAATGAAATATGGCTGAGGGACTGGTTCATGTCTTTCCTGGGGTTTACAGCATCACCTTAAATAGGGATAATACTGAAAATGTCCTTGAAAATGTAGAATGTAACTTGGGATGAGTTATTACTAGCACATTTCTCTTGAAGGCTTTGGGCAGTGCATGGAAAAAGCCACTAGCACTTTGGGAAAGGTAGTGGTGGTCAGGAGATTGAGAGAGGAGGATGCATTGCTCACCTGCTCCGGCTGGACTAGAGCAACGAGCGAAACACAAGTCTACACGAGAGTCTGCTTTAATCCATCATTCTATTTTATGAAGCATCACACAGCACTTTCACCAATTAGCATTTGATAGCAGTTTAAGTAAGGGCCACAGGATTATTTAAGAAAAAAAGCCGACAACCTATTTCATAGTCACTGACTCCTCGTTTGGCAGCAGCGCTCTCGGAGGGCCCGGGTAGTACCCGGCAGTCGCTGAGCTATTGGAGGAAAATCGTGTAAATCTATAATCCAGTGGTAAATCTGAAAGACAAAAACGTACCACGTCTGATTAGCAACGCAGCCCATATCACGTAAACAATAAGCCTGTGGTGAATAGCAGTACTCCCTAAGCCTTTGAGCTGTTTGCTCACCAGCATTAGAACTCAATCAGATTGCACGATTACATATTTATTTGACATCTTCAGCTATCCAAGGGATTGACTTTCTGAGTTTACTTAACTGCAGTAAAGGATATTCAGTTCCTTGATTGCTGAAATAATGCCAGTCATAGAAAATTATTTAACTAATGCTTAAAAACTAAACAACAATTTTCATTGGGCCTAGATGGAGTTTTCCCACTAGAACACTTTCAAGTTCATTCTTCATTTTGTCACCTTTCTCATTTATCTCAGCAATCTACTGATAAGATGGCTATGGTTAAAACAAAGAAGTGTCTGTCTGTTTTTTTTTTCATGGCTATTATAGCAAGATTCCCCAAAGGCACCCGCTCTTAGACCTTCTTGCAGTCCAGTGTTAACAACGTCATTTTGTACCAAGCGTTCTTAGAAATCTGCACTTGTAACTTGGCGTACTCATCACTTCCAGTCTGTAAAGAACACTGAGTGCATTAAAATAGTTCTGAACAGTCAAAGCTTTCTTTTCTGTAGCTTTTAAAAAAAAGTCTTTACTGCCAGCAGTGGCCCGCCCAGCCTCACAGCCAGAAAACTGATACTTCCCATGCTCACCTCCCACCCAAAGTTCAAGAAACCAAATTAAAAAAACACACAAATAAAAATTCATTCAAGAAACAATTACCCTTCCAATAAATTAAAAAAAAGGCTAAAAAACAAACGAACAAACAACAAAAAGGGGTAGCTCCTTCCTAAATTCTCTGTTTAGAACCAAAGCAAAATATAAAAACTATTACTCAGGTCTTCTGAACAGTAAGTTATTAATGACAACATTTTTTTTTTTGATTTGAAGTAAATTTGGGGTGATGATAGCCTGTCACTATATGCTAGAATATTGGAGGGGTTTTGTGCTCAGCAGCTTTTGTGAAACAGAAAAACACAATCTTAGTAGTTTCGGCACAAACAACAGGAAGTTCGGGTCTGTCTCACAAGCGACTCACAGGCAGGCACCGGGACAACATTCAGGTCCAGAGCTTTAAAACCACATTAAATGTAACTAAAGCAAGCCAATTAGTATTTAGATAACAGCTGAAAAATCAGATAGAGGCTGTAACAGAATAGGAATGGGAAGAGCTTTGATTGGAAGTGAATTACGCTTTATGAAGTGGGTTACTTAAGCTTGTCAAAGAAGTGTATTTTCTCATTTTGTCTGAATCAGGGGAATCTCTGGAGCCTGTTCCGAGCACAGCAGAAGAGGCAGATGTTTTTCTAGTCTGCGGAGGGCCCAGTGGATTTACTGGCTGCTGAGCCTCTTTATGACAGCTCGGTATAAAACAAAGGTTCCCAAAATAACAAATAGTACTACAAAAGAAAGCAAATATTCCTGAATATATTTATGAGCTATAAAAATTAAATGCCATACAGTTACTTTTATAAGCTTCCACTAGCTTCTTAATCTAGCAGCCTGAAACCTCCCAAGAGCAGTTTAACCAAAGAGCAGTACAAATGGGGCAGACTTGCTGCAGAGTTGCTCATGCTGAAGAAAAGAACCCGTTGGAGCAAAACAGTAATTTTGTTGATATTTCCTGGTAAACTAGATTTACTCAATCAGCTTAAACACCAAATCCATTCTATATCCAATGCACAAGACTTTAAGAGAATGATGACTTATTAACATATTCAAATGCCAATCTATCCATTTAAATATTGGTTTTGTCTGAACAAGCTGACTTTGAAAGATGATCAGAAGGGATCCATATGTAAAAAAGCTGCCCAAGGCGTCACTGAAAGTTCCATGAAGCAGATAACTATTCTTCACCCATTAAGTGGATCTAATGTACCACAAACATAGTAAAAATCTTCCTCTATTTCCAGGATTTTTTTTCTCAATGATTTCATTTCCTGCATCTGCTTTGCCTGGAATATGCAACATTTTGTATTCTTGCTTTATTTGTGTAATACATTTATGAGAAAACCCTGGACTGATCCAGAAAGGCATACTTGGAATCTTGGTGGTTATGAATAAACACACAGTGAGGAAGAAGGGCCAAGTACACAGGGAAAGAGAAATTAAAACTTTTTTTTTTTTTAATTGGGGGATGCAAAATCTATGAAAAAATGAAAATCCAGAGAATGTGATAGATGAAGGCTGTTCATTTATACTATGATCATTTAAATTAAGTTATTTGAAAACTTTGCAACTTAAAATAAATTGCAGTTGCCCTGGACTACAAAGGTGTCACGTGAATTGTACATCAAAGCTCAGTCCAACTTATTTTGCTGTAAATGGCAACTAGTACCACTGGTATCAGTCCAGCAATACTGGCTCATCGACAAAAACCAATGATGCAGGTCTGGAGTCTGCATCCTGGACACAGCAGCCATTCATTTCACATCTGATCTTGTTCCATATTATCACTGATGACATAGAGAAGAAATAAGCAGCTCCATTTTGCTAAACTGAAATGCTTGCACAGGCCACAGCTTGATGCAACAGAGTGCAAAAAATAAGACACAGTATTTGATAATAAAGCCAGTCTCAGCAAAAAATAGTTGCTTGTATTCCAGAGTCATGAATTAGGCAAGGGGCACATACCTAGTCCTCTCTGAAATATAACTTGACAGCGAGGCTCTAACCTACACTGATAGTGAATTCAGCATAAAATTTACCCAATATTACCACTATCCTAAAAAAATCCAAAACCCTGAACAAACCAAACAGCTTGAGACTGGAAGAATGAACTAGATGGTTCTACTCAATTGCTCGAGAACCACATTCCCAGAATTTTTCTATCATACTTAGCTAATTCGACCAAGACTCATTGTGTTCCCAAGACAAATAGGATATTCACTTTTAGAGCCAAAGACTCCTAGAATTCAGACAGGGAGGGTCTCAAGGCCTATGTCCCTTTCTAGGTCTACAGAAATGTCAGTTATTAGATGTATCCCCCTGAATTTCTGTCCCACTGTCCCACTCCTGTCTTTGCTCCCACACCTGAGTGCAAGTGAGTGATGAAAACCAGTTTTATTCTAGTAAGCATTCAGCATTACCAGTGGCTCATGGGTTATATGCCTTAACCTGAGCTCAGAAGCAGGACTCCTGCCCTGCCTCCCTTGCAGGACTCCAGCAGCCCTGGTGTAAATAAAATGGCAATGATGATGTTTGAACAGCGACCACTGTCAGTTACTGTGTTCCAGTTATGCAGATCCAGGCATTAAGTGACATTAATTACACCACTGTGCCCTGATGCTTATGTATACCTACACCCACGCCTGTATTTAGGTGTTACAGACAGATCCATTTCATAGCTATTAAGCTGACAACATCTCAGTGTCTGTGTGCTGTTCAGTTAGCGTAAGCAAACTAAATGAAAGCCACAAGTTTTTATCAGAATAAAAAATGGAGTTCCAGCCACAAGGAAGCAAAAGGAAACCGCAAGAAGAAGGGAAAACGTAATATTCTCGATGAGCGATCAGGAAAATATTTGAGTAACTGAATGGAAGACAATTATAATCTACTCCAGACACAGGCCTGCTTGATAAACTCAGTACTCACGTCTAATCCTTTTTTGAGATTTCCTTGAACAAACCAATACATTAAACAAATATAATCTTAACTAAGCTCTTTAGATGGAAGGCTTTTTTTTTTTTTCAATTAAAAAACAATCCAAGACTGAGCCAGATTTCTCCCAAAATACGCAGCAGAAATGTCAAGAATCATTTTGCAGTATTGACCAACAAAAGCAAAGCCAACATTTTTTAAACGTGACACCACAGCAGCGTCCCCGTGATGAGCGAGAAGCCCTGCAGAGAGCAGACCCCCCTCCCCTCTCTGAGGTCTGCTCCCTGCCAGTCCCCAGGGCTGGAGCCAGATGCTGTGGAAACCTCCTGGTAAACAGCAGGGTTGTGTTCTTACATGAATCCAAATATATCCTCCTGATTATCACCAAGGAAAAGGCACAGGGAGGAAAACTAAAGCCTTGTTAGTAATACCCAATTTTTAACTTGAAAAATCTTTGAACTACTTAATTGTGGTAAATCTCAGAAAACACAGATGGAGCTCCATCTTACGGCTCGGCATCCAGGTGGTATAACTACAGGGGCAGATCGTCAGCCAGTACTAATTTTTTTGCTTTTATAGGAATTCCAGTAATTTACATAGGCTTAGAGCTTTGCCATAAAAGTTTGCTTGTATGACAAAGCTGCCAGCAGGTCAAGGGAAGTCATTCTGCCCCTCTACTCTGCACTGGTGAGGCCACAACTGGAGTACTGTGTCCAGTTCTGGGCTCCCCAGTTCAAGAGGGACAGGGAACTACTAGAAAGAGTCCAGCGTAGGGCTACAAAGATGATTCAGGGATTGGAGCATCTCCCTTATGAGGAGAGACTGAGAGAGCTGGGACTCTTTAGTCTGGAGAAGAGAAGGCTGAGGGGAGACCTTATCAACGCCTACAAGTATCTCAAGGGAGGGTTGAAGGAGGAGGGAGCCAGACTCTTTTCAGTGGTTCCCACCGAGAGGACGAGGGGCAACGGGCACAAGTTGGAACATAAGAGGTTCCACTCAAATATGAGGAGAAACTTCTTCACGGTGAGGGTGACGGAACCCTGGAACAGGCTGCCCAGGGAGGTTGTGGAGTCCCCTTCTTTGGAGATTTTCAAAACCCGCCTGGATGTAGTCCTGAGTAACATGCTCTAGCTCTAGGCAATCCTGCTTCAGCAGGGGAGTTGGACTAGATGATCTCTATGGTCCCTTCCAACTCTAGAAATTCAGTGAAATTCAGTGAAATTCAGTGAAAAAGAAAGAAAATTATTTCTTAATGGTAACAATTTTTAACAATAATTTCTTAACAATGGGGTCAGCACAACTGCTGCAGGAGAACGCTCTAGTTTGGCTGCGCCATTGAGTGATCTGCTCTGTGACTTGCCAACCTACAGGTGGATTTTAACAGATGTTGTTATTTTGAAATACTAAATGCTTTTATTTCCTGACCCACTTCTACTTTGTTTGCAGCAAGAGCTCAGAATGTGAGGCAGCGTACTAGGGGCAAAAAGCAAAACCCCCAAGGTCACAAGTAGATTCACCTGATAGTAGTTATTTTTAGCAAAACAACTGAGGCTGATTTTCCTAAACAGGAGGTCAGATGTTTGCTGTACTAAAACAAAGCTCCTGCCAGCAAAGGTGTATTGGTCAGAGATTATGCCAGCAGCTCTGCCAGCAGACATCTGTACCATGAGCTTGGCCTGAGGAAGAACTTCACCATTTTACTGGCTACTCTTCTGCTATACCTAAATGTGGAAGAGGGTGACGCTGGAGACAACCCAAGTGGCAAACTGCAGGGAGATGTGGAGCAGCAGCTTCACTGTCAGAGTTTTATAGAGGGGTGAGTCCACGGGGGATGGAAAGACTATCCCATCGCGGCTGCTGCAATTGCCCGTGGCGGGCAGTTCTGCCGCAGTTATCTTGGGAGTAACAATTCACATTATTTTGGGTCTACCCCATGGCCAAGGGACTCCTGACCGCTGACCCCGGCTTGAACAGCTGTGCACAAGGCGTGTGTTAAACTCGCATCTGAGCCCGATAGGAAAGCCTCAGGAATTCCTGTGCTGTTTTGTGTTTATATGGGAAAACTCATCATCTGTATGTGAGGGAAATTTATCTCATTTTTGTTTTAGTTTAAGTGGTGATATTTGGAGATCCTTTGAGAAAATAGCCCTATGTCATTCTTGCTTGATCTGGAACTGATCAAAAGAAAATATTAGACTATAATATTTTTAAATATTTAGATGAAGACTTAATCTAAAAAAAATCCTAAGAGAATGCCAAGATCCTACTAGCAGGTGTTAGTCTTTCAGGGATCTGTTAATTAATTTCTGTCTGAATGACTCATCCTGGATCTCAGAGCAGTGGGAAGGGCTTCTGAGATAAGTTGAAGAAGTTAGCCTGAAAATAAGCAACCTTTTGAGATGACAGGCATTTCTGATTGATTAAGAAAATGAAATAAGGTGCATTTTGAGACTGTAATAGAACTGTATTAAGATAAATGCAGTGATGATACACCCCTTTACTTTCATTTTGAGGTAAACTCACCAAGATAAGCTTACTCTCCAAACTTGGGTTAACGTCATGTTCCCCTCTCTTGTAAAACATTTCCTTTCCTTTTCCCTGTTTTTTCCTCTGGATGGGTGACAAATATTGCTTACCTTGAGGTAAAAAGCCACACACAGACACGCATTAAGCTTTTTAAGCAGTAAAGACAAAGACTACATTGTATTGTGTGTGTGCGTGTTACTATCTTAATCCAGAAGGAACATGTTAGGCACCAATCCAGAGTACATAAATGCTTCCAGCAACTTTTTCTTGTACGTGTGAGGTTGCAGGTTATATTTGGTGAATCACCTATTTTCACTGTTTTTCACACTCAAAAAATATCAACACCTTGTATTACCAGCAGTGTTTTTAAAGAAGCAATCTAAACCCACCCCATAATTCTGAGATCTAGTCAAAACCCAATTATAGCTTTAATTACAGCCTGCAAATGAAATTATGCTGCCTGAGTTGAAGGGTAACTTTAAAGCAGAAATGACTGAGTGGTTCCCCGTTTCTTAATGAGTTGCTCATGAGTTCTCCCTTTAATCTTTTAGAGGTGGCTGTACTTTGACATCTCACAGAGCAGAGTAACGATGGCAGGAACATTTCTGTCAGTCACTGGCTAGGAAGTAATCTTTTGGGTTCTGCATGATTTGACACGGCCTTCAGGGCCACAAGTCAATACACCTTTCTGGAGGAGGAAGGAAAGGCTGAAGAAATTGTAAAACAGTGAAAGCTGCCGTTATTATGTTGAAAATTACTATCAAATAAGTAAGTCCTTTGGGAAAGGATAAGTGCATTATATCGTCTGTTGTGTTGTTTTTTTTTCTCATAAATGAAGCCCACTGAAACTTGTTTCCTTGAACAGATGAATCAGATTTATAGTATCCGATACTCTTCAATTTATATATAGAGCAAGATGCCATCAACATATTCAGGACACGTATCTTCTCTCTAGCCAATTATCTTTGCTACCTGTTTTTTAACCTGCATCAAAATCTCAGAACCAGAAAACCTCAGAAATCTTGCCGTTATATATGCATACTGATTTTTCACCAAACGTAAAAATAGGTTTCTTGCATAAAAAGTTTCATTATAAAAATGACCTCCTCGCCTTTTAATAGCAACTACTATTTATAGCAGCTAAGCTCCAAAGCAGTTTAAATCCTCAAAGCATTTTGATAAACTTTGTCTTTAGATTATATTGTATAGATAGATTCTTACACTGAAGCTGGGAAGTAAAAATCTGGTTGTAAGGTAAGCCATTAAATAGAAAAGGTTACTGCTAATTGACAAGTAATGTACAATATAGATAGTTCTATATGTTTAAGGAAATTATATGATATTGTTGTATTATTTGAATAATAAAGAGCACATAATTATCACTCAAGTTACAGAAAAGACTAATTTAATTTTAACGGGAGCTGGATTTTACTTTAAATGATGTAATGTCAATGAAAAAACATTGGAACTAATGTACTAAAATACGGGGCATATTTTGTTTCATTGCAGCAATAATTACGAATCATACTGTTCAGGATAACCCAGAAGTGAGTATATGGCTGAATGCATGGTGAAATTCATTACTTCCATGGTAATAGTTGATTCTTGAAGGGCATTCACCTTTACAATACATGTTGAAGAAAGAGTGTGAGGTTGCACTTTGTAGTTGATCTGTGACGGGCAGAGCCGTGCATCCGCGACCCAGGCGGTGCCAGTTCTGGTGCCCCAGTCACAGCTGCCTTGGGCTTTCCATTGTGCAGATAATTTGCAACTCTAAGCAGAAACATGAACTTCTTTGCCATGGTTCACTGGCAATTTTATCATTATATTTATACAGCAAGCCGGCTGACGACTCAAACTCCCACAGAAAGTGGCAGGGTACAGATCTGTAGGCG
This sequence comes from Calidris pugnax, assembly GCF_001431845.1. Taxonomy (NCBI): domain Eukaryota; kingdom Metazoa; phylum Chordata; class Aves; order Charadriiformes; family Scolopacidae; genus Calidris; species Calidris pugnax. The sequence goes on from NW_015094507.1 coordinate 5,229,918, forward strand.
TCTTTAAAGGGACAGCCTTGATAAATTATAACCGAGATATTTTCTCTTGTATTAGCTATTTGAAATAAAAATAAGGCATGAACAAAAACTTATGCACCCATATGGGAAAAGCATAAGATTTCATACAGCATGCAAGATTTAAAAAAATGCATTATCCTCATGCATGACACAAGCTTGGTTACCAAATCTCCAAAGTGTGAAATGAAGTCCATCTCCATAAAATATTTATGTTTGCACTAATTATTCTCTGAAATGCAACTCTCTTGAGCTCCAACATTGCTCAATCTCCTGTTCTTGCTTGCAGTAATTTTTAATTCTATGACAAACCTCACCATTCTAAGGTTATGAGACAAGTTCAGAAGTCTAGGTTAACAATCATGAAATTTTAAAAAAAAGTTTGTGTTCTCCATATTAGGATTTAGAGCCCACTTTCTTAACCTTTTCTTTGCAATGAAGAACAAAAACTTACCAAAATTCCCCCATAAGCTCTAAAACTTCACATTCATTTATCACAAAATTTTTTTGGGATCAAAGACTTGTTAATCAAATATCCACCTGAAATGGTGGCACTGGCTAGTTATTTTAGTGACTTTTTCCTACAAAAACTTGCTTAGTAAATAAGATATTATTATATTTGATCTTCTTTGTAAATCAGAAAAATCTTCTGCAATTATTGTTGGAATATCCATGTAATGGATTATTTACATGGGTAGCTCGAAATTCGATCAAATGGCCACAGAGTAGCGGTCACTCACTCCTTGAAGGTAAAATTCAGATTATTCAAGTATGATAGATAAGAGTACCCGCCTCTACTTGGCTCATACCAAGCTTTCTGAAGTGGAGGAGGACGTATTATAAACTGGTTTATGCAAAATGCCATTTTTCAGACAGATCCCTACACCTTTTAATTTCCATGTGTGTGTTTGAATGTAACGTTCCCACGGTAATGGATCCTGGTTTGGAAAATTTGGCTTATGGTGTCATTGTGCTTGAAAATGGTCAAAATGTGTAAGGGAGCTGTAAATGAGAGATTCAATAGCAGAAAAGTGAAGAAACAGATGGATTTGTGAACGGGGCATGTAGAATAGGAGTAGAGGCATTAGCTTCTACTATTTTATTAACCATGTACTGTCAGGATAATCATGAGTTCATCAGCCTTCCAATTCTTGAGAAAAACTTCTCTGCTAACTGAAAGTGGGTAAGGAGAATAGGCTCATAAAAAACCTATGACATACTTAGAAAACTTTCAACTTAAGTCATCTTCTCTTAATATTACAAACATATAACCATGATGCTGCTCTTCAGTTAAACCTTTTTAATGTCATTTTAATGTCAAGGTGAGGATGTCTTAAATGAAGTGTTTTATTTGACCTTTACCTGATTTCCACTCCAAAGGAGTGGAACTGAGGAAAGTACACAGAAGGTATTATAGAAGATCCTTTCTGCCCTTTGGACAACTTTAACAATAAACAAAATGTCCTTTTTCATGCACAAAGTAAAAGCCTCTTCAGAGACTGTCAGGGGAGTTTAGATGACAAACTGTGATGCAGTAATCTGCAATCCCATTAATACTTTCTTTGTGAGAGGTGAAATTATAGGTCAGAATATCTGACACATCTCTGAATGCAAACACCTTTTGAGCTAGATACTGAATTTTCAAGGAAAGATGGGGACAGAAGTGTAGAAGAAGCACTATTTTCAATTGGTATAGAAAACTAATGAAGATTGGATTAGATTACCTTTTGACCAAGCTGCCATTTTACTAATTACACATACAATTTGTGTATATGTTCTGTGATTTTATACTTTGCATGGCCAAAAACTGCAACAGCAGCATTCCCTGTGGAACCCTTTCCCTACAAAGCTCTTTGGTAAGTCTCAGATTGTTCCCTTCAGTTACATGTATATATTCTTCAGGTGAAACTATCAGAAGGCATCTGCACCAAACTTACAACACGCTGGTGAAAAAAGACAACTGTTAAAATTAATTCTATTCCAACTTCTCAATCCAGATCCACAGCTTATTTTTAAATTTTTTTTTTACTTATTTCCTCTATTTAAAAAAAATAGAAACAGGCTTGAAGGGTTTTATTACCCAAAATGAATTTCTGATTGTCTCAAAAGAATTCTCATATGAACTTTGGTGAAAACAGAGTTATTTTTGTAAAATACCACTGGTACTGAATATCATTGACTTAAGTTTTGGGATAATCTCTTTCAGTGAAAAATGTGTCTTGAGAAGTAAAGCAGGCTGTTCTTTATGCACAGATATATGTTGCATGCAAACAACAAAAATCGATTTTAAAGCTAGTATGGCAGCAACTGTCTGCCTTGTTGCACATGGCAAGCTGTTGGGATATTTACTCGCAGCTGGCACTTGCTATTGCTTTTGCAGATGTAGAAAAGCCAGGTCAGAGGCTACTGATAGAGAAGCCCTGCTGAGCCCACCACTTGCAGGAGCGAGCACACCTCCAGGGAGGTGGTGGCTCGTTTGGCTGGGTCAGGTGGAGCTGGTGGCTGCCGGGGCCGTGCTGGCTGGTGGCCCGGAGCTGGGCTCCTAGGGTCAGCAGGCCGGCAGCCTGGCCGTGCCTTTGGGCTCCGGGGATCTTGAGGAAAGGCCTGGGTTTTTGCAGTTTGGCAGTGGAAAGTCCTCTGCTGGTAATTAAAGCAGATGAATAGAAAAGGCAAAGCTGGAGTGCATCAGACTTGCATAACCCGTTTGAATCTCTTCTAGCAAGTTATTCCCAAATAGCTGCAGCTAAGCTTTGACTTACAACTGCAGCCAAAAACTTCAGGGCTTGGCAGAGCAGGGGCTCTCACAGCTTGCTGTGACAGGAGTCAGGCAAGGTATTCGAGAGGAGTCAGGAATTCCTCAGCATCCATAATAATGAACATCTGCTCTTCCGCACAAGCAAACAAGAAATACCTCTCGCTGCAAGAAACTATAGATGTTCTCATACCTTTGAGTCTGCTTTCAGGTGCACAGCTGCAAGTTACAAACGTTATTCCTCCCCTGTCCTTTAGCTCTGGGCTATAAGTTTCACCAGCCCCTGGTGAAACCCTACAAGACACCAGCCCCTGCCCTGGGACTGGCCCAATGCTGCCAGGGATGGCTCAGTGTCCCTCCTAACAGAGCAACAGACTTTCCAGGGGCTCCACCACAGACACCAAGCAGCTCTACTGCCTCCTAATTTACACAAATATGCCTTTCTGGTTCTCACCCCTTCATCTGCAGCTGGAAGCTTGGTGGTACGTTTGTGGTCTAAAGCCTTTGCCAGCCCTGAGAACTGAGCTGTGGTTTGGGGCAGCTGGCGGGGAGGCAGGGTTTCACTGACCGATGTGTCCCCTCTAGGCCAACACTTCCAAAGCAAGCCACAGAATGACTCTGGAAAAGGTATTAGAAGGGAGTTTTACAGAAGTTACCTCTCTCCTGGCAATTTCCCTTGGTCTATTTAGGCTTTGAAGCTTTAGGCTGAAATACAGACTTCAACACGGCAAATATGAGAAGCATAAATTGTGGCACTGTATGAGTTTTTTCTTTTGAGATATCCTTACAATGTACGTACAAGTGTAAAATAGGGTTGCAAAGAACAGGTCTATCATGTATTCTGGTGTAGAAATAACTGCTGGGGAAATCTGAGGTGCTCTCTCAAACAACTTTTTATTCCTTGATTTTATGCATGAAGTAGGCAGCAGAGGGCTTGGCAAACTAAAATGCTTGCTGTGTTCTTCATACAGCTAAGCACCTCATTCATTTAATAATTTGTATATTCCTTTAGATATGGTGTATTGATAAAGTACAATAAGGCAAAATGATAGATTGAGGATAGACAGATAGAGGGCCTTCACCACCACTTTTTAATCAACTGATACGTACTGCACTTGCAAAGTTTTGCAGTATTACTAATAAAACTATTGCTGCAAACCATACAAAATAATGCATGGTCCCTCCAGGGATAAACATTAGTGAAAATCAGAAAATCAGCCATAATTGTACCTTTGACGCAGCCTTGATTTAAGAAGGCAAAAAGCCTGAGCTGGTTTCTCAATTAGATGAGTTTTTGGAGAACAAGACTTTGCTTGTGATTGTCGTGTTTTGCAGATAAGGAGAATATTTTAGGCTCTAGCTCTGTCCGTAATGATGCAGTTTCAAAAGCAATGCACACATTTGAAAAACAAAAGAGAAGCACAGTCCTAGGCATTCTTGGCTTCATTACATTCCTGTGCTCATTCATCTCCATTTCAACTGTAAAGGGATAAGTGAGCTGATTGAGGAAGGATAACAGATCAGAGAGAAACATATTTGGAAGTCTAATAAACACAGGTAACTTGGAATGTGTTTTTTTCCTAAGGTAACTCACCACTGAAAGCAGACACAGCAAAATACTGTGGGGAAGTCCTGAATCAAAATTCAGTAACCTACAGTCTGTTAAATGTTGCATTTCTCACACTGGATAAATTAAGCATCTAATATTTGCAGGCACAAACAAAAAACTGAACTGTTGTAGCAGACAAGTGTTAAAAGCATAAACCTCAAAGCAGTTAATAGCCACTAGCATTCAGTGCTGCATGATATGAACAGAATATTTTTGAATGTATTTCGGATACATGTAATCTCAAAACCAGATCTGCAGTATGATAAAGTTCCTATGAATACTACATGTTCATTAGAGGAAAAAAAAAAAAAAAAGCAGTTGTCCTTACCTGCTATTGCTTCAAGACTAGGAATTGCAATAGTGCTGTAAGTGCTAATACATTTACAGGACCACGTGCGAACGAAGGTTTCCTCTGCATTTTCCAGGCCTGGCAATCTGTCCATGAAGAAAGAGCCCCACTGTTTAGATACAAAGTAAGGAGCTTTGGGCTGATCTCCCTGAAAGAAAAATAAATAAATATGTAACTTTAAAAAAATAAAAACCTTCTTTCTTTATCCAACCACAAACATTACTCCAAGGAACTCCAGTGATTCTCTGATTTTTGGGGAAAAGTGTATTGTATCTCAGGAGGAGATACTGTATTGTATCTCTCTAAAATACTAGAAAGAAAAACAGTAACAATCTTCTTCCTCTAAGTCCCCAAGCTCCTGTTTATGCAATTTATGGATTCCATAGGACATAAAAAATTGGCTGCAAATATTTTCCCTTTAAAAATCTTCCCTTTCCCCTGTTTTTCTGTTTTCAATAGTGTGAATAGCCTGCTGCCTTTCTCTGCTGGAGAAGCTGGGTAGCTGTGGCACAAACCCTAACCCAGTCAAGAACTCCTCCAGGGAGAATGGGAGTCTCCTGGTGCTGGATGGAGTAACTGCGAAGGATGAATCATGTCACCTGTATCATGTTATATGTTTCTGAGCTGAGGGATGAGTGAGAACAGAGCCACAGGATCCATGGAGAGCCATTCAGTTGCCTAGCAAATTGTGAAAAATTGATTTTTTTTCATGTACGTCTTCAGACAACAACATGTAGACTTATTATGTTGTAAAGAAAGCATTAAAGCAGCATTGGGAAAAAGGATTTATTTTAGCAGTTCATCTTGAAACCTGCTATATATCACTATGAGCAGCTAGAAAAAGCTCCAGGAGGCCTCTACAGAAAGATGAAAAAATGTAAAACAAAACTGTGAACTACAATATTGAAAATCTGTTAAAGTCATTTGCATGCAAAGTAACTTTTCAGACCAGAAAAGCATAGAAGAATAGGTATCCTAGCATGTGCCTCTAGATATGTGAACTTTTATACTTTATTTTCCATTTAACTGCTTTCTTAATATTTTTGAGAATCTGCTGGAACAATATTTGTTTATAACAGGTCAATGGCCTTTGATCACAAGAAGGTTGTTGATCCAACCTTCACATTTACAGACCAGTAAATGTCAGTAAACACAGAGCCATTCTTTTTGTGATTCTGCGTAACAGTTTTTATTCTGAGCATAGGTTGGGATGGGGAGGAAGTATTGATTTGATTTGGGAAAATATAGATATTGGTTTCTGCCTTCTGATGTAAGTCGGTTAGAAAAAATCCCGTATCTTTTGTTTCAAAACAAACAGTGAACTTAAGAGCTGGGCTCTTTTCTGGTTTGAGATTTTTTTTCCTCACACACAAGGACAGTATCTTTCTTTTTTTTTTTTTTTTGCCAAATCTTATCTTTGCATGCAAATCCCAGGAATTTACATCAATTATAATTAAATGTAGATGCTATGCTGAATTAAAATCCGTTTGCCAGCTGGAGGACACACAGAGAAAATTCTTAAGGCCGTTACAGCTGTTCAGGTGATTAATCAAAACAACCAGCCCAGTGCTGGTCCACATAAGCATGTGCACAAAAGACAGCCTTGTTTATTGACAAGAGTAAAAATCTGAGGCTTCTGCTTTTTGAAATGTATGGTTGGTTCAATAGGCAATTAAAATTGCAGTCTGAGGAAAATAATTGATTTTTTTCAGAGGTCTGATTTTCAGAGTGGGAATTTCTTCCTTATTAAGGAGGGAGTTAATGTTTTGGATTTACAGCCCAGGCCCCCAGTAAAACCAGTCAGACAGGAGAGTTGTCATCAAGTCATCCGGTAGAGAACTCCCAGTCATTTTGCTACTGACTTATCTCCACATGACAGAGGCTGTTTGGTAGGGTAAATCTTGATCTCAAATCTGAAAAGAGCTGTCAAAACTTTGCCCACATCCTTAGGAAGCATCAGACCTCGCTCCTCCTGCCATCCCCAACAGATGCCTAGAAGATGTCCCTATCTTATCTGCTGCATGCATGGCCTGCAATGAAGGACAGGCCACGTCTGTACATCTGTGAAATGAGGAAATAGTCACCCTTAATATTGCTAATCCTCACACTCCTGGAGGCTCCCAGGAGGCTCTGTGTCCCCAGGCAGAGGGTTTGCTCTGGCAGCAGGACAGTAGATCCTGTGAAGTGCTGAGCAATCCCTCTTTCTTATGCAAAATCCCCAAGCATGTGGTGTTGCTCTCAGGCATATTGGTCAGACAGTAGCAGGTGAGATGTGGATTGTGTCAGTTGAAGATACAAAGCCTCCAAGACCACGTCTAGACTTCAGAGAAATGATGGTACCAGCATTCAGCTTAGGGCTTTCCACTAAGTTAAACCACCTGGAATCCTTACTATCACCTTTCCTTTATTAACTGCAGACAAATAGGGCCTGTTAACAGAGCAGACAGAATCTGTTAATAGGACCCTTGAGTAGCACTGATTTGTCAGCTAACAAATGATCTTTCTAAAGTACAAATAGGCAGGGAGATGAGCTCTGAAGTTTTTCTACATTGGGTAAAGAGATGACAGAAAGAAGGATGTAAAGGAGACAGGAGTGAAAAATCAAGCTGTTAGTATTTTTTAAAGGCATTATTTAGATGGACATTTACCATCTTTCTACCAAGTGCAGAGCACTAGGATTACCTTCCTGCATCCGGGATGGTAGTGGTGGCTGCATGTCTTGTGCCAAGAAACTCTTAGGCATAGAAAAAGTCAATGTTCAAAATACATTTTTGCCGGTGTAACCGCAAGTATTTGAGGTGTTTTTTCCAGCACAGCTGTGTTGGTCACAACAATCAGATTCCCCTGAATAACACAGCCATACTGGGTGTGCAGATGGGCAAGCCTGCCACTGGTCTAACTTTTCCACAGAACCTGCCCCCCACAAGTCCTGTGCAAATAGAAAACATTTAACTCATAATTATTGTAGCTAAACTACAACACGGATCACTATAAGCAGACTTCCTCTAAACCAAAATGCATTTCACTTCAGGATATTGCTTTAAGGTTATTGCTTTAACTCACCAGCCTTCACAACAGCCCATCAGGTTGTTCCTGAAAGTACTTTTAGATTTGTCTTACTGATAAACAGGAATAGAGAGACAAACAGAGCCAAAAGGCACAGAGTAATTAGCCCTTGTCTAAGACCATGCTGAGGGAGTCAGGGAAATTGGGGGCTGGTGGGGGGAGGTGGGGGTTAAGGGCTCTGACACTCCCAACCAACCGGTCTCTAGGTAATAATGCAAAAATTAGCTTTTCCTTCTAACTGCAAAAATATCATCTATATCTGCCAATAAATTCTTCGATTTCTGCTCCATTCATTCCTATAGCCCAAGGTTTTTTACACACTGACAAGCTCCTCTGTAATCATTTCCCTCGAAATCCTGGGACAAATTCCAGCTTTTCTTTGAGTTTTCATTGATAGAATTGATCACACATTTGAAGAACAGAAGGCAAAAACAAAGCCTCCAGCCAAGCAAACAAACCCCCAAATCTGGGGGGAATCTTATTTCAACACAATGCTTGGTATTTTTTCTCCCCTGCATGCTGCAATTCACTTAGGAGCTGAGTAATTGAATGAATAGTTTTTAGTTTGCTATTCTCTTCCTCATTTGCTTATGACTCATATACTTGAAAGAACTGCAGTTACTGTAATTTCACAGCTATGTGTATCTGGCTTATATCATGCATTTAATTGAAGGGAAAAAACAAAAACTGCTAATGAAAATGGAAATTACTGGCCTCCTAGTTTGTTGTGAGGAGGTTGTTTTCTTCCCCCCTCTCCAATAGTGATGAAATACCAGTCAAACAACTGAAATCAGGTTTTTGTAATTTCTTTCTGAAAAATGCAATTGCAAATTAGAAGTAGTACTTTATTTCTTTAATAATATTTTGTAAAAACTGATAGAAGGGAGGATTGCATCTTGTATTACATTTTCAGTCCCTCTCTGTACACACAGCATGGCATGGAAAATCTGCAATAGTAGTGTATTTTTCTATTGCCAATGAATGATACGGCTGATGAACAATACTAAATCTAATCTGTTAGTGCCTAGTTTTCCAAAACCAACCACCTGACTTTGTACAATCCTTTGAAATGGCTTTTCTCCCCTCTTAACCAAAGGGTTCATGGGAGAAGTTGATTAGGGGAATGAAAATAAAACTTTCATAGGCTTGTGAAGGGAGTCCCTTTGAACTAGTCCTGTTAAGTTAGTGGTGTCCAGTCAACTGCAGAGATATGGATGTGACCTGTTGTTCAGACTCCAGTGAGCAGCGTGGTAATGAAATAACACCACTGACCTGCCACGGCCCCCCTGGTTCAGGTTCCTTTAATCAACGCGATTCATTTCTCCCTTGCTTGCTTGCTGTCACTGCCAGCGGATGTAAACTGAACAGGGGTTGTGTGTGGCAGGGGTGGTGTCTCCCCGAGATACCGCAATCTCTTATCAGGAATACTACAGCCTTAGTGGAAGGTCAAGCACCTGCCTAAAAGTCTCAATTTCCTGCTTGATAACTGCAGCGATAGAGAAGATGGATCTTGTGAGCAGTCAAACAGAGGGATTGCAACAACAGAAAACAAAATCATCATCGAGGGCTTAGAAACACATCACTCAATAACTCTTTCTTTGTACTTCCAGGAAAAAAAAAACAACCACATTTTCTGGCTGTGTGTTTAAAAAGGTGTGCTTTAAAAGCATATATTAAAAATGCTTAAGAAACCATGGTCGAATAGAAAACTCCAAGCCTTAGAGATGTGAGTTCTGTGCAGCAATGCAGCAGAGTCGCCAGTCACAGAATGAACAAATTTATGTAGAAGAATGAGTTACTTTGATAGCATTAGTTAATTAAATCAAATTATAGTAACCTACATAGCACTACTACTCCCTCTTCCTTCCCCCTCCCTCCCGCCTCCCCCCTTTCTAAGAAACACATTTTTTTTGATAGGAGAGTTGAGTTTGTATGTCTTAATTTTTGTTTTCTACAACCCAGGAAAAAGCCTAAACGTTACTGACTACATTTCTTTATTTCAGTGACTGAAATGTCCTCGCCTGACCTTAGTTTAGAAATAGGATAGTGGGGAAGAAATCAGGATAGTGGCGAAAATATTAGACATGTCTATTAAAAAAAAGTAGAGAAATAGTTGTAACATCTCTACTGTTTCAGTCGCATTGAAGCTATCCTTTTCTCCATAAAAAAGCAAGGGCTTTTAAAACGCTTCTTAGTCAGATTAAAAACATCTCTAGTATAAAAGTACTGCACAAAAAAACCTCCTATCAGTAAGTTCACTTTTTAATCACAAAGATTAATTATTTAAAAAGAAAAAAAAACTTAAGTGCTTTTCAAAGCAAAGTGCAAAAAGCACATATATATGTGTGTATATGTATATCTGCAATTAGAAGAAAACGACCTTTTGTTTAGGAGCATAAGAAAAGAAGAAACACTCCAAGTAGAGGGTGAAGCTGCACTGTAGTTCCTAGGTAGAACACGCTGAGGTGCAATGCTGCCGCCTCGGCCATCCGAGTGCCATTCCCTGTCTATTTTGTTCTTTGGCAGCTGAGAGAAAGATAAACCATAGTAACCTTCCACCCTCTGTGCGGGAATTAAAGTGTGACAGCTGTGCTAAGGCCCTGCTTCACAGCTGTGATCAACCTGAAAATGGCATTATTTATCTGAGGTGACCATCAGTAGTCTGCACTGGACCAGACTTCGAAACATTCCCTTTTATCTGAACACAGCTGTCACTGACATAAACAACCTATGAGGGAAGCAGCAAATTAAAAGTTCTTTGTGTATCAGGAAAGCACAAACAAACTGTATTTCACAGAGAGAGAAAGAGAGCCTTAAAACAATCTAATAAAAATTCCCCTGTGTTTACAGTTGGCTAGGACAGGCAGGAAAACATCATGAACTTGGCAGAGTTCAGGTGATGGACTTGTGATAAACAGCCATGAAATTTCTCCTTGTAGGACGCAGGGCAGGTTCTTGTTACTGAAGACTATGGTTTTTGTTTAAGGGACTGCACATACAGCTCATTTTCTGGAATTTAGCTGCAGGCAGAGGCTTTGTGTCACCCATGTAATGTTCACAGAATCTTCTAGGTTGGAAGGGACCTTAAAGATCACCTTGTCCAACCGTCAATGTTGAGCTGGGACAGGACAGCACCTCACAGAGGTGGCCAGGAGGGTACATCCGTGAGGCATCCTGGCACTGCCAGCAGCCTGGTAAGATAAGCTCGTTCTCAGTGCAGATGGCATGAGGCTTTTTTGTAACTTACTTTCTTCTGTCCCAGGAAACACCTGCAAGGAACCCTTACCTCATATTTTCCTTTCTTCTCCAAGGGCTCAGATTCAGTCTCTGCAGGCGCTGTAACTTTGTCCCCTAGAAGTTCCTCTAGGATGAAGACAGTTTCCCAGTTGCTATAGTGACGTGCTGGGAAAATATCTGAGTGCATGCTGTCACCAAAATAAACAACCTATGAGGGAAGCAGCAAATTAAAAGTTCATTGTACATGAGGAAAACACAAGCAAACTGTATTTCACAGAGAGAAAAAGAGCTTTAAAACAACCTAATAAAAATTCCTCCGTGTTTACAGTTGGCCATGACACACAGAGATCTAATTAATGTCACCGTTTGGGGTTTTATCTTCAATCAGCTCCGTAAGGAACAAGCTGGCCCCGCACACCCTCCTTGCTCTCACCCTCCAGAAGCATTGAACAGGGATGCCTGGCTGGGACCGGCACCGAGATGCTGCTGAGATTTTTGGCTGACAGAAATATCCTGCCAGGAAGCAGTGGAAAAGACTACCAAGAGAATACCCTAAACAATGGGAATGAATTTTGGACAGCTTTGGAAACAAGGGAGAACACAGACGATGTCTTGGTGACTCAGAACTCTTCTGTGCCCAGGGAGTAGTTTACCCCTTAGGGAAAACGTGGTCCCACTGTCTTCAGTGGTACTTTCACCCATCCAGACTTGTAATTCAAACAACATGATCCTAGTTTTCAGGGATGCCACCATTTAATTTATTTGATTTGTTTCCTCAGTGAGATTGTTTATTTCCTGGTGGCAATCTGATTCCCCTCAAAACTGCAGAAATGCATGACCATGCACAGAGAATAAAGCATCTAGAAAGTTTACATACTTTACCAATAAGAAGACTTATATGCTGCTTCCCGTCCTGAACTGGTGTCTATTAGACAACAGCAAGCATAACCAGAACAAAAATTTGTCACCAATCACATCAATAGCTTTAATGAAAGCCTGTCTGGAGAATTTTAGACTAAAACAGGGTATTTTCAGAAAGATTTACTGTCACTTATACCTTGGGATCCAACTTGCCAGTCATCTTCTTCAGTAGTTCATACAGCTGGATGACATTGCCTTGGGAATACCAGCCGGGCTTGTCCAGTGATAGCAGAGCCTCCTGCTCCTCGTCATTCTCTGAAATCACCAAGGAAAATTGCACACTGTTAGTGAGAGCAGCCCATGCTCCTGTATTTGTGAGACATGTGAGAAGCTGCCTGTGCACAGCTTGGAGATCATGGTCTATTTTGACATTAAACCAGTTCCAGTGTCTGGCTCAAGTCCTGGTACTGACTGCAGGTTCAGTCAAGGTGTTTGGTAGCTGGGGCAGGCAGGCATTTGTTAGAAAAGCAGCTAAGCATCATCTGCAAGGGCTACAGAAGAGCTGTAGGACTCAAAGTCAGGCTTTGCCTCCCAAACACTGCAGCAGTGAAGGCAGGAAACCACATGGACCAGACTGATGGAGAAGCTGCTACAGATCTAAGGTGAAACCATGAGGTAAGACAGACCGTAAGAGACACCAACTACCTTTCCCCACAGACAAATTACCTACTGCTTTTAAGCACCAATATAAATACAACAATTCGTCAGCCTTAGATCAGCACAAGCAATGAGCAGTTCCAGTTATCACCCAGTCTTGAAGAAATGATGCGCGGACAATATCGCTGCTGGTGGTGTAATCCACGTTGGCATACATCCACACTGGCAGCTGTCAGTGAATCAGAAAAATCAGCAGAAGCTGAAACCCCCCCAGCTGTGCCACAGGCTTCAGTCCCAGCTGGTCCCAAAGCAGCCAGATCTCAGCCACATAACCCTATTGCTCATTCAGATCCATGTGCTATTGCTGGATGAACTCCCTTTAGCTTCTGGCTGGAGCCAAAATAGTAGCCTTAGTGAACTGATGAACTAGAATGTCACCAGAAATATTAATATTAATATCTTCTGTCTATTGAAGTGGTTAAACAAAAGGGTGATTTTGTTATTCAGTCTCAATCAAACATGTCTTATTTTTTATGCTACAGATAGAGCTGTTAGAAGCCAATCTAGCTCTTTGATCGGACTTAGGTACAGCATCAGGACTTCAGTTTTTCTCCTGCTTTTTAGAATTGTTTTAAGTGCTTAAAATGTGCTAGGAAGAAGACTAAGCATAAACTTCATTTCAGAGAGTGCTGAAAACGGGAATGCAAATTTTGGAGAAGAGTGAAATGACAAAACAGCTTTATGTTTAAGAGCACTGAAGGTGTACGTGGTGCAGTACATTGGTCCTTGAAAAAAAAGAAGCAAACAGAGGGAAATAGGTACATAGAGAGAGGCAGTAAATCATTCTTTAATATTATGAATCTAAGAATTTGAATAAACACAGGATTTATTCTTAGACAAAACAATTCTATATAAAGGGTGTTTTTTAAACTAGGAAAAACCAAGGAAATTCAAAGTTGACACTAACAATTCATGTGGAACTTGTATGCAAATGTCTTTTCTTTGTTCTTCTCCAGAAACCTAATGATGATGATGATAATAATAATAATGATAGCATCCAAAAAAAATAATCTTAATTTCCTGAGTTTTAAAATACTGTTGACCAAATAACTTTCAACCAAACAGAAGTTGTCAAACATCATCAATTTTTTTTTATTTTCCCTCTATTTTTAGGCATATTTGTAAGTCTGGCTGAACAAGCAGACACAATCTTCAGACAATATGGACATAGAAAAAGTAACTTATGAAAACAACTCTTTTCAGCTGCTATTAAAAGTTTCTTGAAATTTGTGAAGTTTTGTATAGCTATCATTGTCTCTCCATTCACTCAATCAGAAAAATAGAATAGAAAAATGGAACTATTATAAGAGGGATTTTCAAAATAACAACATTGCATTTGCAAATAGGAGCCCTATGTATTTCAGCAGCACGAGAAGGCTCCAGCAAAGAGCAAGACCTTGCTTCTGCCTCTATGGAAAGGCATGAGGGGCAGTCCTGACTGAAAAAATTCACTCTAATTACAAGGTAGAAGATCTCTCACTCTGAGATCTATTACTGTCACCCCTAGCAATGGGACTCATCTCACTTAACTCAATGCATCCGGAATTTAGGCTTCTAATTTACAGTTACAATCTGAACTAGTTGGCCAGGATCCTCTGGTTGGGAAAAGAGCGCGAGAAGCACTTTACAGAGGTGCCAGGTCTGGAGAAGGAAAGGATTTAATGAAGTTAGAAACTTCACTTTCAGGCAGTGACATGAAGGGAAATTTCAAAGCCTGGTTTCTTCCTCTATGCTTGGAGGCAGCAAACAGCATCGAGATGTCTAATTCATTATGGGAGCTCCTTGATTTTGGAAGGAGCTTCAGAAATCTGAGGAACTAGAAAAGGTCCTTTATAATATTTTGAGTTGTAGGGTTATAGAGATAATGACTCTGAATGGGCAAACCTTGCCTCAAACATCTCATATGGCTGCTTATGCTCACACATCCAGGGGCGACCTTGTCAATTTTATTTCTGTAATCTGAAGTGGGAACAAATGAATGGTGTTTCAGTTGCAGTAAGCCATTAATGAGAAGGGTTTCCAATCCATTTACCATGTCCCTGTTGCAAAATGTTGTCAAGAAAATTATTCTTCAACACTGGGTCTTAAGGCCTCTTGTAGTAGTTGTGCCATGTAAAAATTGATGTGCAACAACTTAAAAACCATTGGCTCTGGCCTTGTATTGTATCCTTCAGACAGCAGCTACATGATGGCACTGAAGACTTCTGCTAATTTCCTGGAAAAATGCTGCATAAATGTGATTATGGTAGTTCCTAATATATTTTGGATATTCCACGCCTAACATTGGCTACACTCAGATAAGAGGAAAACTGCCGCTGACCTTCCTTCCACTTTGCTGTTATTGATTCATACAAGTTCATTCAAAGGTCAGAAATGCTATAAATATTCCTTCACCAGGAAGCAACACATATATAGGCGGGGATGCTAATGCTTCAGGGTCTTATAAGCTGGGAGGAAAAGGAGACATCCTGACAATTTTAAACAGACTGGATAACCAAGAAGAATTTCTTAGATGATTTAGATAGAGCAACTTGCTTCCTTCTGAAGTCTAATATATCACTGCAACCTGGATTCCTGTAGACTGAAAACGTGCCACGACAAGAAATGTAAAGGTAGCAAGCAAGTAAAACTAAAATAATTAACTCCAGAAAATCATTCCATTAAAATACTTGCCCAAACCTCAACAGTGATTCAGAGCAGTTTTCCTGGGGGGAAGTTACTGTTCCTTTTTAAAAACAACAACAAAAGCTTGACTCATGCTGGGGCAATATTAATAGTGCTGGAATGGCAATTTGCATATTGGTGTGTCTAACAACTTGGGAAATGTTTTCTGATTCAGAAATGTACTCCCATCACCAGATACACAGATACGTTTTTTCAGATAAAGCAATTCACTTAAAAGAGTTAATATCCTTTTTCTTGTAAGAATTTTCTTGTGTGCCTTTAAAAGTGTGTTGCAGGTTTATAACATGGACTGAGGAACATCTGGTTTCATTCTGAATGAATATGCAAAAAGTAATCAGTGAAGCTTATACCGATTTAAATGATAACTGATGGTATTTTACTTTGGCACGCTTGCTGACTGCTGTCTGCTTTGCTACCCGTTCATGGGTGGTAGCCACCGAGATGGACACCTAAACACATGCAGTGCAGTGGTTGTGGCCCAGAGTCTGAACCTGGAGCTCTGTCCCTAACCTGGCTGGTGTTTACACCAGCCCATGCCACGAGGCTCTCATTTGGGAAGCCTGAGGCTAAGAGAGAAGCCAAGAGGTGAGGGCAAACTTAAGCTTCTGTAGTTACTCACCTACACTCAACCACACCTACATTGAGGATCATTTCCATCAGCTCACTAACCCTGAGGCCACCACCCTGTGCTGCTCCTCCGGCTGGGAGGAGTGGTGGCTACACACCAGGGTGAGGACCCACGAGTGATTCACCCTAGAGCCTGAGGACACCTCGCACCTACTCGACTGGTCAGAGCAGGGTCAGAAAGCAGCCCCGAGTACCCAGAGGCCACACCAGCTGCAGATGCGCTCGGTGTAGCTGGGGTGTATGTACAGCTCCCCAGCAGCCCCTTCTCCAGCCTTCCCAGCTTTCTCCTGACAGCCTTTTCCTCATTTCCACACAAATCCAGCTAGAGTGGCTATC
Source organism: Calidris pugnax (assembly GCF_001431845.1). Lineage (NCBI taxonomy): Eukaryota > Metazoa > Chordata > Aves > Charadriiformes > Scolopacidae > Calidris > Calidris pugnax. The sequence goes on from NW_015094507.1 coordinate 5,246,172, forward strand.
AGGGTTACTGGTATATTCTGTTCCTTTGAACTGTGCAATAGAATTGAAGCACGTGGTGACTGTTTCTGCTCGTGCTGGTGCCTGTTCCTGCCTCTCCCTCCCGATGGGCAGCTCTTGTGGGCTCTCACCGCAGACGGGCACGTGTGTTCAGCACACTGAGGCCCTGGGTACTGCCCCAGGGGGCGACTGTAAAACAACTGTGGTTTATGATCCGCGACTATCACACTGATATGCCTCTCTGCAATTTAAAATAATGTCATTCCAGGCCCCGAGAGCATTAATATTAAAGTCGGGTTACGCTCCAGCCTGGCTTGCAAGCACAGTCTGATTCTAGATGGCATTTCAAGCTCACTTCAGAAACACAAACTCTCTTTTTCCAGGAGGGGACTCAGGGCAGGAAACCCCATCGTTTTACAGTCGAGACGAAGGGACCTGCATAAGTAAAATCGTTCTGGTGGCTTCTTCCAGTTGTAAAGGTAATGAGAAGGGATGACACAGAGTGCAGAGCTCCCCTGTGGGCATGCTCTCCATGAAGAAAGCAGTTACCTACAAGTTTGCCGTGAGTAAAATTTCATACTCTATGGGCACCATTCTGTAGGGTAGTATCCCAAATTCCTACACCCAAAACCTGGGTGGTTTCCAGGGTTCAAGCAGGTACAACTGCGTGTTTTGCCATCCCTGAATTACTTCTGTGCCCTGGAAGCAGCTGGGAAATCCATCTGCCCAGCGCTTGCCAGTCTTCTCTCTGACTGGATGACTGCAGGGAAGCGATAAGGAACAAATTATTCCTGTAGCATGATGTGCTAAAAGGAAAGGTTAAGGCTTCCCAAGGTGACTAGTGATTTTGGCCGTCTCCTTTTTTGTCTGTCCAATCTGATTTTTTTTAGGAAAACCCTGAATATCAGCTCTCCTTCCTGCCCTTGCATCATTCTGCCTTTCTGGGGGGTGCCTTATGGTTAGTGAGTTTCATTTCTTCCTTGCACATACTTTTAATTATTATTATTTTTTTTAATTAGGATCTTGGAGAGGTACAAAATAAAAAAAAATAAATAGCCACCCCAGAACAGTTTTATTCTGGACCACTTTAATTTTGTAAGAAGGCTCCAGAGCCTTATAAATGATGAACTCCCGATATCCAGACAAATGTCCCCAAATAACCCTATATATATTAATATCATAGTCATTCTAGTGATCCGTATATAATTATGGAGAGAAACAGGCTTTTCCAGAAAGCGTTTTGAATTCAAGTCAGTTAGGAGAGGTATGGTAATTGAGGAAAAAACTGACATAATCATTTCAGGAATATGCACTTAGTTCAAGCAACTGTCTATTACCATTCTTACTGGGGTATGCTTCACTGCTGTACCAAAATTTGAAGAGTGAATGGAAGCAGAAGACAGAGGGAAGCACAGAAGATGAGATGAGTGCCATCAGTCACTTCTGGCCTAGCCTGTCAGTTCAAAAAATGTCTCAATTTTCATAATTAAAATAAAATCGAGACACACAAAGCATCTACTTTGCACTATGCAGACCATAATCTTTCAATTTATCCTAAGTCTCTAAGTCTCTCTGGTAATACATACCGAAATAAGGCTTATTGCAATTTGCTCTTGGACAATAATCCCCACTTAAAATTGACACTGCCATGTAGTGGGGAAAAACTTCCTGCCAACATTTACTTTGGCCTCATACACTAAAAGAAAACTAAAAAAAAAAGAACAAAAGTTCTTTAATCCTCAGCTACAGAAAGACTAAGAATTTTTTTCCCTACATCTTAATACTTCAGGTACAAAAAATATATGTAAACTAGAATAGATGATTTGATTCTGAACAAATGTATCTCCATAAAGCAAGATATGGACTCTGCTGCAAGGGGCCTTTGTTTTTTATTTTTTCAGTTCCCTAAAATATGTTATTTCAAAGGGTATAATAATTGCAAAATAGACAGGAGCACACATAGTTCTTAGCATACTCATTTTCCTAGAATACACAATAGACGTTCTCATTAACTTTTATATGAAAACTATTTATACAGCCAAGTTGAATTATGATTTATAAGAAAGCTCCATTCTTTTTTCCTAACTTACTACACTACATCATATCCCTACTTTAATTCTATTGATGAATTGTGTCTGAAGTTCCAGCTCTCCAAATACCAGCTTCGTCTGAAACGGGCAGTTTTACATCAACCTTTACATGAACCTAAGGACCAACTTAAGATTCAAGATTCCACAGGTAAAAAATGAAATTTAGGAATGAAGAAATAAATATATAAATCCACACAGCCTTCTGCCATTAATAACTGTATGAGCATTGTGTAGCTGCAGATAGCAGTTATTAAAACCCTGCTCAGGCTGTGCCTCTGACTCAGTAATTAAAATAGAACCCCACCGCAACCCACAACAGCTCCTTGAGCTCGGTGCTGCTGGAGCCCAGGCACCTCCCTGCTGCTGGGGGGAGGTTAGAAAAACTCAAACATCTTGTTTCCTTTCTGAAAAGTAGAAAGTTCTCCAAAAAAAAAAAAAGAAAAAAGGAACAGAACTTGAAACCAGCATATTCTCTCAGTGTTTCACAGACATCCTGCTCTTTATATATTGGTAAGTATGAGTATGATCATTCCCAATATTTCTAAACAAAACTGGATGCCTTAAACTAATCAATTTTTTTATGGAAACCAAATCTAACATTTTTTTTTTCTGATATATTTTCTGCTTATATTTTGTTTCCCTTTGCTTAAGAAAATGTTCAAGAGGCACCAAAAGACAGTTCAGGACCTAACACTGATCTTAGCTTCAGAAAATCTCCTTTTGCAGCCATATCTCTGCACCATTAATGAATCCCAATGCAATTATAAAAATTTGCAATTTTTTGCAAAAGGAAGACCTTTGGATGCTTTTACTATATTTTCTACTGCACTTTGTACTACTACTATCCCTTCTAGAAAAATTAAAAAAAACTCTAAAAAAATGTAGGGTTGTGCAGGGCACCCTTTAACAGTCTTAACAGAAAGTGCTATAGAAAGAAAATTGTTTGGAGTTGCACTGGCAAGTAATTAGGTGGCACCACGCCAAGGTACAGTGAAACAGGAGAAAAAGGAGAACGTACAGTAGGAAACCTCCCCAGACCGTGGGTGCGCTGGAGTGGGGGCCAGCTGAGGAGCCAGATGGCCAAGCCACAAGAGGCTCCTCAAGCCTTGCGCAAGAGGCATGGGGAGCCGTGCCCGAGGACATCCTTGGGAAGGGTGCTCGTCCTGGGGGCGCAGCAGGGGAAAAGCATCCTCATGCAGCCAACATTTGGGAGATCGTGGTTGGCTGCACAGGGGGAGGACACTGCACCCATGGTTTGGTCTGGCTTAGTCTGGCTTTTGGGACAAGGGGGTCATCAGTTCCACCACAGATTTCCTACCTGGCATCAGGCACTTCCTACGTAAATAGAAATGTTGAAGCTCCCATATATCTGAAGTCCTATGAGAATAAATATATTAAGTTTCATGCAGTATTTTGGTACATTGGCAACAACAGCCATTAAATGGCTCAGGATGGCAAAATGAGATGAAGATGCAGGAGGCAAAACTGGAGTTATGCAGACTCTGGATAATGGAAAAAATAACCGCGCTGTGATGTTGCTCAGGCCATGAATGTGGAGACGAGGGAGAGTGGGAAAACTTCTTTGGGGTGGCAGAGAAACTAAGAAATATTGTCATCTTCTTTCCATTGGTCTGTGCCTCTTTTGCCCCTTTGCAGCTCCTGTCTATGTGGGCTGTGCCCATCAAGCTCTCTGTTGAGGCTTACGACCTGTGGCAGATGGGGAGCAGAAAGGAAGAACAAGGCATGTGACAGAAGACAGTGAGGTGACAGCAAGTTCAGTCTTGAGGTCTGGGGACAATTTCATGGCCCTGTGGACCACAGTCATGGGTGAATTCAAAGGAGGGACAAAGAACGTGACAGGGTTAAAACAACTGGCAGAGATTTTGGATGCTTTTTAAGGTCTGCTATGGGACCAGGTCTGTCCCCAGAATGAAAAAGAACAAGAAACCCTGTTCCTATTAGATCTGTTGAGATATAGTAGAACTTCATATTTAATAAACAAAATGTAAAACATTAGGAAATTAACATTCTAACAAAGAGGAAAAGTATTTATGTGTGAAACAGTCACTGTAAATCCCAGAACAATGTAATCGGGATGGAGACGGCAAGGAAAAATGGAAACTATTCCTGTCTAGCAAAGTATATTTAGTTACACTTTGATGGGAAGACTGACATGAAAGATTTGTAGTAATGAGTTTTTTTAAGTAAAAGAGAAATGATCTCTGTGACAATTCCTATAATACTTTTCCAGTTCCTTATCTGTGCATTTCGTGTGGTTTGCAAAACCACTTAGTGTCTACATGAAAATGCACTTTACCTTTTTTTCTCAGAACCAAGAGCACCGTGCCAGATCTCTGTATGCAGGAATTTCACTGATAAAATCTCTTGCTACTGTTATTCCAGAAAAAATAGTCATCTTGGAAGGCTCAGCCTTAGTCTGGCAGTATCACAGAGACACCTTGGATCTGTGGACAGTAATAATATATAAAGTGGTTTCACAGCAGATAAGAATCAGGTTAGAATGAATGTGTTTACTAATGAAGAGAAGAAGTCTTGGGGTTGCTAACTCTACCTAGGAAAAAATGCAACATACATATTGAAGTTTAAGACATCTGGAGTCCTACATGAATAATAAAGAAAGATTGAAGAACAAAGAGAGTTAGGAAGAAGCTGGTACATCACTTTTACCTTTTCTTGAGCTTTCAGCTTGCAAGAATTAATTACAAGCTGAACATCAGCTGCAGAGAACTTACTACTCACCTAAACAGTGCAGTGTCTCATGATCGCTCACCAGCAAGAAGTGTCCAGTTCTGTGTTCTCTGACCTTTTATTTCCCTGCATTGTGTGGGAGAGGCAGAGCTGCTCTGAGGTAGGTAACTCTCTACCCACCTGAGATTTCCCCACATGCAATAAATTCACAGGTGCTATATGCTGCAGCTCTCCTGTGCCACTTGCCACTTTGCAGTTCTGCTGGGTGCTTCATAAACATTAGGCAAGCCTTGGCATTTAGAAACTGGGAAACTGAGGCAGAGATTCACTGTCTTATCAAAGTCAACCAGATCTCAGCCCAGGCTTTGGCCATGATTCTTCCTCATGTTCTCAGCTCATTTCTAGGGCTTTCTAACCAGCTTCTTTCACTACTTGCTTCCAATAGCAGATCTGATGCCTGCAGTACAAAAATCAACATGTGCTTTCTGCAAAAAACAATTCTACAGACTAACCTTAAAAAAAGCTTGACATTTTGGAAGAACACACAAGAGAACTCTAAAGCTCCTTAATGAAAACCAGCAATACAGATTCATGGAAACTATGCTGAAGAGAAGCTTTCTGCAGTGGTTGCCAGCCCTCATTCTGCCAGGAATGTACCATACACAACTCTATTTTTGCTCTACTACAAACTGCCTCAATCCCAATTTCCAACTTAATTAAAAATCAGATCATAAGGTAACTTCTATGAAATCCTCTGTCTAATCATCTACTTATTTTTTAATCCTACAGAAGAAACCAATTAAACACAGAAGAAACATGAATAACCCCCCCAAATTTCTATCACGTATTGCTTATGCTTGTGATCTGCGCAAAGAATTATTTTTCCCTGCAAAGTCATACTGGTAAGTTCCCCCATGATGTAGGCAATCTTTCTTCCAGAAATTCCTTGTGGATTTTGACAGCTGATGAAGAACTATAATGTGAAGTTTAAACTAAATTTCCACCAACATAACTCACACGGGTTTACACTGCATCTTAGTGGTGTGGGTAAAGTTTACGAATTTGTATTGATCCATCCCACAGACAGCCAAGGGCTTGGCTGCTGCAGACACAGACACACAGGGCACAGACCTGCACACATCACAGCTCTCTACTGCCCTGCTAGCCTGGTTCTGTTCAGTTGCCAACACACTGGTGACCAGAGACACTTGAGATGCCTAAGGTCCTCCAGCACCTTAGTCCAGTTGTACCACATGGTAGACAGGCATACACTGTGGTTTCTATATCCATTCCTGGTACTAATTTATTTCAAGATAGACCTCTTTGATTTTTGACATACAGCATCACCCTTACAATGTAGTTGTGAGTCCATTTTTGTTTAAGGAGGAGGCTTGCAACTCAATGTAAAAAACTAGCTCCTGAAAACTATTAATTTCTCTGATACAGACTTGGCCAGAAGAGAAGTCAGGTTTTGAACTAAGCTACCAAGGGTGTAACACCCAACACAGAGCAACAGAATCTGGTAATGATCTGCATGAGTTAATAGGCTTTCCAGTGGGACCTTTATTGTTCCTTGGACAAAATAAAATGTATCTGTTTAACCATCTTATATTAAAAATGCAGAAAACAGTTTAAAAGGAAATATGCATTCTCTTAATGCCAAAACGGCTGCTGACTTGCACCTAGTGTTCCCTAGTGTTCCTTTCAGTCTTTTGATACTTCCAATTTACCTCTTCCCTCCAGGTCTTGGGCAGACACTCTTATGTGTGCTGGGAAATAGAATGAAGGTGAAAAGAAATATTTCATATAACCAGAAGTAATATTAAAAAAAAAAAAAAAGAAAAGTCTACTCTAGAATTCTGGATATTGAATTGTCTGCATAAACAACTGCTAGACATTCTTCAGGTATTATGTTATACTAGTCTGAGCTCCCATGTACCCAATGTAAAGGCACCACAAACTATTTGATCATCTTACTGTTCTCTTCGATAGAGTAAATTAAGGGAGCTTACATGTCCATCAGACGTAATTGCTTAGCCAACCCTTTCAAACTTCCAGCATTTCTATGCCAAATATTTCTATAAACACGAGAACTGAAGGTATAATTTCAGAACAGGTCCCACTAATGCTGCAATGACAGTTAGTGTTGTAAATCTTGCTTGTATATGGAAGATGTGCATTTGCTTTTATCTTCCATGTAGAATTGGGTCTTCACTTTCAGTGTGAAATCTTCCATAAATCCCAAGTCTTTTTCAGCATCACACATTGTTAGAGTATTATTACATTATAAATGTGATCTATGTTGAGTGTGGACTGTGATGCTTCTAAATATTGCATAGTATTTGGCTGTGTTTTCTCAGAGACTATGGAGAAAAAAAAAAATCATCTCCTCTTCATAATCTTTTCATGTGTTGGAGGAGAATTCCCTTAAGCCAGACAAGTCTGCTTGCTGAACAGAGTTTTGTCTGGAATACAAACTGGTTATTTAGCTATTTTGGCTTTGGCTTTGAAAACACAGACTAGGATAATTCGATAAACTTCTAAGTACACAGACTTGGAAACTTAAAATAATTCACCATATTAAGAAGGCATGTGGCATGCTTCTCTGTGAAGAAAGTTTCTTCCATTAAAATTAAATGTAAACTTGACCTGATTACCAAAACTAATTTTAAGAAGTCATTTGTATGGAACTGGCTTCAAAAACAAGCAATTACTCTAGCTTATTGCTTTCAATAATTTGAAATATTATTGAATAATTAGAACAATTTCAGTATAAAACCCATGAAGTTTACATGTCCAATTCTTTGAAAGGATATATCACTGAACCATAAAAAGTAAATCCAGCAGAATTAACTGCAATTATGTTATCTCAATTTCCCTGTTACGGTAAATCTTCGGAAAGGGCTAAAACGATTTTCACAGTCAAGACTCTCATGGACTCCTTATGCAAACTTAGTTTACAGTTCTTCACTGCTCTGGATTAGGACATTATAAATCTTAGTTAAAGATGCAGATCTGTCACAGATATGATTATGGAAGTAATTCAATCTCTTGGTTCCTTGGCTCTAACAGAAAAGCCAGCGCTTTTGTTCTTCTACCATTTGTTTATCTGGTCTGTCTGTGGGCTCCTTCAAGACAGAAAGTGACTCTTATCATGTGCTTGCACAACACCTTAAAGAATTGGGGTTTGTTTTATCCAGGCCTTGAATATAATGTAATATAATCAATAACTAAGATTTTGCAATAGTGCTAGTTACTGTAGCTCCTTTTGAAGATGAAAATACACTTTCCATGCATAAAGAATTCTGGTTTTGGAGTACTTGGCAATTATGCTAAACATATTTTCCATTTTTAACAAAAGGAATATTGTTAGAATATTGTTGCTATCGCTCTTTTGAAAGCAGCAGCTTTAGCTTTCTTTGAACTAACTTTCTATCAGCTTTGTGCCAAACACAGGCTTTAATATCAAAGATAATCAGCTGAAGCAACCCCTGCTGTCTCTATGCAGAGGCACATTGCAGTTTTTCATTCTTTTGATTTTTGGATGAATAACTTCTTATTCCTTTTAACCTCTGAGGTACTTTGAACACTATGCAAACATACATAGGAGACTTGGCTCAACACATTTATTTTTTTCCTTTTAAAGAAGGACGGGCATTGGAGAATGCATCCGCAGTTCACCATTCATCTTGATATTCAGAAACAAAGAGGTGCCAAACTTCAAAGACTATTGAAATTTTTTTTCTACTTTTTTTTTTCCCCTAATAAACAAGGAGTTGTTTATGAACAGTAGGGAAATAGTGGGGCCTGTCTTCCTATGAATTTGTGTCCTGTAGTTGGATTCACTGACTGTCTAATAGGGCACAAAATCTCATAGCTGCTCTCCTGGTAGCTGGGTCACCTGTGGCCAGACTCTCCTTGATGGATACTCCTGATACCTAATCAGGGTAACTTTACGCTTCAGCCTTTCACTGAGGTGGCAGTGATGGACCACTTTTTTCCTCTCCAGCCTGCAGAGGCTGTAGTATCTCTGAGGATACCAGGGCACACCCAAATGTGGTTGAAATTGCACTACTGATAGAGGTTTGCAGTAAGGGTTGTGGAGAAATTCCTACTCACACATGCCATGTTATTGCATAAGCCTCAATGTTTAGGAAAACCAACTAAGTGTTAAAGAATCAGACTGTGTCCTAGTAGCTCCTCTGACTAATACGGTTGAGGCATCAGCCAAAGGAGCTCAAGAAGCAAGCAACTCAACCCAATTTCCAATGGCCAGCTTGGCTGATAACCTGGTACCTCCCATGCCAGTTAGGAAGGGCCATCAGCTGAAATCCCAGTGCTTGGTCCATGCTCCAGGTTTACAGGGAATTGCCGTGGTTAGGCCAGCGCTGTGCCCTCCTAGTAGAAACAGAAACTGAGCTTGGCCACTCAACCTCTAGTTCTGATGTGCTGTAAAATGCCTGCGTGAAACCCGTTATCAGTGAGAATACATATAAACGATGCAATGACCATCTGGCCTCCCAACACTTCTGAAGCAAATACTGGTAAAGCCCATTCAAATAAAACCCCAGAACAAAACCAAACCGCTCCATTCATCTTCCTAGGAGAAAGGAGTGGCTTCCCTGCTCAGATTGCCAGGAAGGATGTACTGTAAGGGAATGCTATCCTTTGGCTAATATACAGTTTAACTACTATAGAGAGGCAACTTGCAGAAATCACACCAGTTTAACAATGTCACTGTACAAGTGGATACATGTACCACCACTGCAAACTGCAGAGTGGCCCCAGCATTGTTTTACAAAAGGGTTATAAACAATACACTGCCTATTAGTAATAACAAATTAGAGATTGAGGAAATAAATTTTATCTCTGCAGTGGAACCAAAATGTTCAAAACACTTCTTTTTATGAGGCAATGACTATCAAATATGGTAGCCAAAGACTTTGAAAACTATCAGGAAAAAAAAAATGAAGCTTTAGACCAACATTTTGCTATCATCTGTTAAAAATGTATTGTGTCTCTCTGACTTGAACAGTCTACTCTTCAAAAGGATGTGGGTATGTGCTGGCTCAACTTTATTTTGCTTTTTGTAACTGTTTTAAATGCTTTCCACAGACCACCGTACCAAATATGTTAAAAACAAAACACAGACTGTTATTGTCAACTAAGACTATGTTTATCAAATATGACAAAATTTAACAGAAAAGAGGTCCTTAACTACAGTCTTTCATCTTACCTATCCCATGACTTAATTTCCCATCGTGTCACCAGTGTTTATAATTATCATCTCTGTTCTCAAATGATTCCCAAACTGTTGATTTCAAACTACACACAGGTACTATGTAGCAAACTTTAAAAAGATTAATTGGTAAATCCCTTTGATTACCAGGTAACATACACTGATTTTTCCAATGTTTGTATACAGCACACAAGTAATATCGGGAAACCAGAAGTCCCCGAGACAGCTGTTTATGCGGTCAGAAAAAAATAATCTGTTGAGTGGCTGGTATCTGTGCAAATGCAGTACACAAAGTGGAATAGTTTTAGACTAAGATCATTTAAACAAAGAATGGGAGGTGAAACAGTCAGCCAAGGAGCCTGTTGTTATAGATTTTTGGAAACACCCTCTGAGCTTCCTCGGTGGATGATGAATATCTGCATGGAAACAAACCCTGTTACATGAGATTAAGTTTGTTTGTATGTGTGTCCCACTGTCAACCCTACTGGCCTACCCTTGGCTGCTTTTCAGTAAGTGGAATCAGGCATTGACCGTGCTGCCAAAAAGGGTGTCAGCTGACAGAATCATCTTTGTAAGGCACTTGCATAATCCTTATGGGTTTTCATAATAAAAAATAAAAATGACCAGGTTCTATTACTGAATATGAAGATCTTTCTATATCATCATGTGTACCAATCAGTTGCTTAATAAGAAACTTTTTCCATATATGATGGGTAAAATGAAAATCTCTAGCTGAGATAAGAGTAGGGAATTCTTTCTTATTGGTGGCCTGGGTATAGAACCAGATACCTTATCCCTTAAAACAGTGGACCTGCTACTGCCGGCTACATACAGAACCTGTTTCTGATATTGAAGATTTAGGCGACTTTTGATCTTAATATCATGATCTCATGAGGCACAAAAGATCTGGTTTTGAAAACTAGAGTACAAAATATCATTATTCATTAGTTATAACCCTTCTTTTTCTTTCCTAAATAGCCAGAAAATACATGAAGAACAATGCCAATACACTATAAAGAATTGTTAAACAAGATTTCCTTCAAAAGAATTGCATTGCTTTCACAGACTATATGGCACTGTGAGATGTTATAAGGCAGTCATTTTAGAAGACATATGGGAAAGTTATACACTTTATTCCTCCTGAATAATGCAGTCCACAGTCAGTGCAACCTTTATATGCCACTCTGTCACAGGCTCGCAGCAAGTATGCTTTATTATGTGGCCTCATATAGAATATTTCCAGACAGGCTGAATCGAAAAGGCACTATCTCCAGAAGAAGGGCAGCAAACACAGCTGCATTAAATAAGCTTTCTTGAGTTTTAACCTCACACACTGACATAAAAGAAAAAAAAAAAGTTCTTTTTCTTATCTAGGTAGCCTTCACTGTATAGGTAGCATCTGAGATACCTATTACGTAGCAATTATAGCAACTGACCTATATTGTAGACTCAAATCAACGTGTTTTGGTTGAAAATTTTATCAGAATTTTCTAGAGATGGCATTTGTGTTCTTCAAATAAGTGAACAATGCAAGACTACCTAAATGATATATTCCCTTGTAACAGTGAAATATCATCCATTTCAAAATTTCCACTTTTTTATAGATATTCTACAGTTTTACTGAAGATCTTTAAAATATTTGCTGGGTAGTATTTTGGTATTCTTCTGGCAGTAAAGACAGAAGTCTCAAATAAAAAGAATGACCTAAAAAGAAGTTATATGGCTTATGAATTTAACTTCCAGGAAAATTAAGGCACTCCCTTCCTGATCCCACTCCTCCGTTCTAAAAGGCCTTAGAATATAAGTGCATAAAACCAGCTATATAGGATCAGCTCTGATTCTCCACCTCATTCTGTATCCCATCTCTGGCAACAGTCAAGCCCAGACGTCACAGAAGATGGAAGAAGAAAAATAGCAGACGTAGGATCTCCTTCTTCTGAAGTCTTGCAGCCCCTTATAATCAAAGACAGTCTTCAGCCTAGAAGTATGTCATTTTATATCCTGTCCCCTTATTTTCTTTTCTAATTGGTCCTTTAATTTTATAGCATTTTCCTGTATTTTTGGAAGGCTAGTGAAGAATGACTGAAGGAGGAAAAAGGCTTCTGCAGTGTGTTGTTAAAATAGCAGTTACCAGGGAATCGTAAAAAATTGGAGGACTGAAAGCATTTCCTAAATTGGGGGCTACATCTTGCAGCAGAGGCACCACAAGCTGGAGAGAAATTCAAGTGCAAGAGTAAGGCAGACAGCCTGGAAGTGCAATTGACAGTGGGCTTTGAAAACCTGCGACTCTGCAGGAGAAGGAGGGTAGGTTTGTTTCTCTGGGCATTGGATAAGAGCACGGGATCTCACACTGAAATGGCACCCACTGTCGCTCCGTATGTAGGACTGTTTTCAGCTTGTACGTATATGTACGCATATATATGAAGATATACATACATGCTTAAATAGGCACTGTACGTTCAGACACTGAACAATCAGCAACACATTTTCAGTTTATCAAAAAAAACAGATCAAAAAGACAGTAACTGTTCCTGAGCTGGAAATAAAATATATGTCTTATTTAGGACCAAGCGAGAGTTCTCTGTGCATACTAGACTTAAAGAAGGCTTTCAGGAAATTTAGGGTTACCTTTAGCATTTATATTTTGCTTTTGCATTCTAAAGATATATATTCAACAATGATCGGAACTGTCATTCAGGCTAGAAATTTGACAGACGTGATAAAGGGAAAGCTCCATTGTGAAATGCTATAAAAACCTTGGTATACTGCAGATTATAGAATGAGTCACAACTTTATTTGCTATTCATATTCCTTCAAGTCCTTCACAGAAGGATATATTATTTTAACTGGATATAGCTGTTGAAAGCGAAGAAAATCCTGCATTCTCAACATAGTATTCACACAAAAATTTTTGACCTGATTCTTAGATTCAATAGCTCAAGATGTTATTAGTACTTTCAAGAACCATTTAAAGAATTTCCCTGTGTAAAAGAAAATCTAACCTTGTGAATAACAAGGAAATTATGGGGTATTTTTATTATGGGAGTAAAGTCTTTTGAGCACTTTTGTCATAAACTACGTGCTTTGCTATATAAGCTACCCCAACTATAAAAACAGTTTTGCCAGGTAAAAATAAATGTAGCTGTTCTAAAACTGGAAAAGATACATATAAACTGTTCCTCCATTTAACAGAATGGCACTTCAAAAGAAAATTATGCAAATTAAATAATTAATTATTGTGCCTTCCAGTGCCCCAGTTCAGTAAAAAGCAGTCACATGAATCTTTTAAAATTTCAAACAGTGTTTTGGTTGCTTTACACGACTCATGTCTTGAGACTCAAATGACACAGGGATGCATTTTTAATTGCACAATTAAAATGATTTTTCATGGCTTCTAAATGGATTAGTTTTAAAATTACATGTCTACTGGAAAAATATTTCTGCAGAGCAGTTATCCAGGATCACATTTCTAGACAATGCCATCCTTGTCATCTATTCCTGTTTCTTGTCCTCCTTCAGATGTTTACTAACACAGTCACCTTTTTGTAATTATACACTTAAAAGAATTTATCCTTCTCTTTAGTAAACTTCAAAACCTTTCCCTTATTAATCTGCAGAAAGACTCCTGTTACATATAAATGAAGTTTAGCTCCAGTACACAATACAACACTTGGGTGTTTGAAGTTAAGAACACATTCCATATTTTAAGTCCATTTATAACACAATTCCCTTGGAACAGAAGGGAATATGGTATTATTAGGAATTGATTATAATTCAGACCCCTGGGTGGATTGAAGAACATGGCTGAAAGTCAGCCCCGGAGAAATGGATAGAATTGATTAGTTAATTCAGTTCAATTCCTTGTATCAAAGGAACAAGCTTTGTTTCACTTACTGGAGACTTCTCCCTAAATTACACTAAAAAAAAAGTTTACTCTTTGTGCTTCAAGAAATAACTACTACGATGTCCACCTCTAGTTTTTTTCCTATTTCAAAGCAAAAATAAGGAATTTTTGTCTCTCTGAGATATTGTGTCCAGTGCTCTCAGAGAAGGTCTGAAATACAATGGCTAAACTCTTCTTCTGCCCAAAATCTATATGACAAAAGGAAGACAGAAACTAGAAACTGAATTTTTGAATTTTCAGTGGTTCTGATATGAAAGAAAGGATTAAAAAAGCATCTAGAAACTAAAAAAAAAATAATAATAAATCACTCTCCCTGCAATGTATTAGAAGCTCCACTATATGCTGTTTGAGAAACAAACCGTGTTCCTTTCTATCTGTGGTGACTGGGTGAAACTCTCAGTGCCTCCTCTGAAGCTATACATTTGTTTTAAGGAACATAGAAGGAGAGTAGGAAAAGATAAATTATAAAAATACATTGATATTTTGGACATTTTCTCATATTATTGCTCCCATTTTGATGGTTTAAACTTCATAGTCTTAAACAACCTCTTCACTACTTCAAAACGTGTCTCTAAAAACCTGTCCTATATGTATAATTCTTTGCTGGTTGGTCTTCCAGAAGAAACCAGTTACTATCAATCGAATACAAATATATTAAAAAAAAAAAAAATCCACTCGCAGGTTAGTAGTTTCAGCAAATTATTTATCTGATGATTCCTTTAGTTATGTTTGTGTCCCTTATCTATTTAGATAAGGGACATTTAGATAGTGAGGTCACCAGAACATAAACTACATTTTATTCTGTATTAACAAGCTATCCACATAATAAAAGTGATCGATCCTCACTTAAGCCTCTTTGCAATGTCAAAATATAAAGTGAATGAAAACCAGTAGGTCAGTAAGAGGACTCAGGGAATGCTGTTTCTGTTTGAAGCTCACGAGAAGGAAATAGCTTCATGAAAATTTGTACTTGCAATCTAAAACTGTGATTAAGATAATGCCACACAATATCTCTCAATGCAGACAGTAATTTCAAGTCTTTTCCCTCTGTTCTGCTCTGTTTTGCACACACACACACAAAAACTTTGTTGGAATATCTTGGAGCTTTCTGGCTGTCTATTAAATTTACTGAAACCGGCCAACAGGTTCAAAAGTTGCTGGCTGGATTACTGACAGAGGGACACAGCAGGATTTCCTTTGGAACTTGGGCTAATCTGATTGTTTAAAAAATATCCAAAGTGAATTACATTTTATTTTCAATTTGCATTATATGAAACTAAATAAAATGCTTGCAGAACTGAGCCTTTTTCATCCTTTATGTTTTTGCCCTCCCTCCTTTCATATATAAATAGTTTCAATTTCCTTTCTGAGCTTATTTTTTCTCAGATCGTCAACTTTGCAGTTTCTTATTTGAACTAATCCTTTAAAAATCACATATAAGATATTTCTTACTAATATTTCCCATATATAAATTGGTGAAATATTAAAATGCAGTTTCAACACGTATTTCCGCTGTGCATTCTAGTTTTGCTGTAAAAGTTCCACAGGCAAAATTTCTTTTGGGCTGTAACAGCTGACTTTCCTGTCATAAAATGCTAAAATACAGTTCAATATCTGCTGACTTACGCTTAATCAGAAGGGTATTTAGCAAGATATCGAAAAGTTAATTGTCTTCAGCTATGTTACTATTGTTATTAGTAGTTCAATGAACACTGTTCTTGTAAATCTCTTTTGTTACAACCTTAATTACCTAATGGACAACATTGCCAAACGTTTTGGATTGTTTTAATTAAATTAAGTGAGTACAGGAGAACTTCCTTTTTGCTTACTCTGTCATTATTTAGCCAAAGTACACATTTAATACTGTTAGATTTCCATCATAGAACATTTCCTTCAGCCTCACAATTTTATTTGTACCATTCCTTGAATCTCCTTTAAATTCTTAAAGTATTTCTGCTATTTTTTTTCCCAGAACTAAATTTCATTTTCTGTGTATGATCTTGTCAAAACAATAAAGGATTCTTACTTTTTCATTAGTGATGCAATATCTGACTCCCAATGCCATTTAAAATTACTGTCACAGCTCTGCCTTCTCATTGTACTCAGCACTGTAATCCTTGATTTCTCAGCGCTCCTCAGCCTTAAGGCAATTTTTTACTAATGTCTCTGGAAGAACCTTGTCTAGAGTCCATTTCCCCCCCCAGTGCTAGATTTTTTTTGGATAGAGGGAAGTAGATGAGAAGGGAGTCACGACTGCAACTTACCAAGAGTTCGGAAAGGTCTTTGGTTTGGGGTATGGGAGAAGAAACCAGGTTTCAAAGCATTTGTGATCACAACGTCAAAATACTCTTCGAAATCATTCCTAAAATGATTAAAGGAAATTGAATTAGTCAAACCAATAAATTAGCTAAGATGCCACTAAATACTCTTTAAGACTTAAGAAAATAGCAAAACGCTTCTATAAGGCACTTTCTTCTCTCATGTTTTTTCCTGATGCTTTTTCAGTGTCACTACTGCCCTTCTTCTCCTGAGGCTGTCAGAAGTGAGAAGACAGATGGCTGAGAACCCACAGTGCTGTACCTTCAGGATCACTCATTATTTGTAAAAAGATCTTTGGCCCAGGGAGATTTTATATCTCAGGAGAACTTGTAACAAATGATGTATTTAATCTCAGGTGACAACATATACATAGACAAGTATAGAAAAGTGTAAATGAGGGATTTTCCATATAAAGCAGAGTATATGAAGGCAAGCGACGGGATAGGAAGTAACTGAAGATACTTAAACACAGCTGCTCTGTCACGCCCCTCCTCAGATGGGCATGGAAGAGAAAATATAATGAAAGGCTCATGGTTCGAGATGAGGGCAGGGAGATCATTCAGCAATTACCATCATGGGCAAAACAGACTCAACTTGGGGAAAATTAAGTTGATTTATTACCAACCAAAACAGAGGAGGATAATGAGAAAAGAAAAACTAAATCTTAAACACCTTTCCCCCACCCCTCTCTTTTTCTTGGTAAGGGTATTAGGAGTCACACCCATCTCTGCTCTTCATCTTTATCCTTAGGGTTTTTTGACATAACAATCTACAGTTCCAAATTTCTCAGTATGATACTCATTAATTGAAAGTAGGGAAAGCAATTAATAAAGGGCTGCATAGATGTAATCTAGAAGGGTTGATGTCAAGAATAAAACGCAGTTAGCCTAGTAAAATTAAACTTAAGGATAGAGATAATAGGTGTGAACGCAGAATGTATTCCAGTATTGCAAGAAGCAACAGAGAGTATTATTGTCTGACATAAGAGACATGAACAAACAAAAGAAATAAAAAGTTTAGAATTATTTTCAGGCAAACAGTATTTCAGTAAGGTCTAATGGACAGTGGAGTACTCAGTGCCTGAGACGATGTCTCAGAAGCCACATTGCATGAGTCACTGGAAAATATGATTGCAATAAACACTGTAGAACATCCTACACTTATGTAGGAATAGAGAGCAATCCAGTATCCTTCTAGCAGAACATCTCTTTTCTGTCTTTTGAAAGGTAACTGACCCGCTCTGCTACCTTTCATATTCTCTTCCAGCAGGATCTCTACAGCTGCTTTAAACATCTGAAACATTATTCACCAAGGAAAAGAAAGCCAAAATTATTATATGTGGGCAAGGATTTATGTTTATACCAAATTTTCTTTTCAGAAAACAACTAGATAGATCTACACAAAATAGTTAATTCACAGATATCTTACTCATTTGTGAGGAGGTAGATTTTCCCCTCAAATGAGAAAGTATAACGTTCAAGCAAGGCAGTGAGCACTGGCAAAACTGATGCTCTATTTAGCATTTAGAGAGTACAAAAGAGAAGTGATACTGGCAAGACTGGTTTTGGAAGGTAATTCTGCTTTTCATCTTACCTGTGTTTTTCTTACAGTACTGCTGTATTCCCTTGCTGTGCCCCTGCATACTCTGACAGCCAAGGCTGGCTCACATTGCACTACTTTGTTTCTTTGATTTATTTATTGAATAGCCTCACAGTGTCACCCACCCAGCTATTTGCATCACTGATTAATTGGTTTCTAGGGGTGTAGGTGATGGTTCTGCTGCATTTCAACGAGTTTCATCTGACCAGTCATGTTCTTACACATTACAGATAGAAAACAGCTGTTGGCATCAGCAGCTGCAATCTCAACCAATTACCAAGTGCAATCAACTATCTGTTTTATCTTTTCTGCTGTGATCTGTAAATGCACCACCATCTCTTGGAAGCCACCACTGGGAAGCAGTATTTGTAAGCTTTTCCATGCAGATTTACTGCAAGGAAATGAAATTTTACTACTACTTGCATTCACCGCTTGAGGAGCACGGAAAGGGAGTGGCTTTAATAAGGCAGTCTAATAAAAACTTATGATAAAATTGGGATTTAGATGATGCCCCCAATTGGGTGTTGGCCTGAAAGATACACCCTGTAATCTTCAATCCCATCTGATGCCCAGAGAAGATGCAGGATATAAGCGTGCTGTGGGTCAGACAACAGCTCACAGGCTTATAGTCTACTTTGTCTCAGGTTCTCTGTTACACTCTACGAGAGAGATTAACACCAGAAACCTCAGATCCAAATAATCCATAACACATAAAGGAACTCAAATTAACTTCCCTCAGGCTTATCTCCAGTTGCTGACTGGCAGATATAATTTCAAATGGACATTGTACTTACCCAATAATATGTTCACACAGGAGTCTGCAGTAGTCACTGTGAGAACTAGTAATTAATAGCAGAATCTTCCCAGCATTCTTCAGTTGTTTCAGCCACTTTTTTACAGACTCGGGACATCTTTGTAAATATTTGTCTGGATTATTTTTTACTTCTGGGAAATACATCCCACAGTCTTCTAAAAAATTAAAACATAATTATGTATTATCCAATCCTACTCACAAACCACTTAATCCACATAACAAATATCCTTCTATGAGCAAACAATTTAAAAAGGCAAAGCAAAGTTTAAAATTTTTCCTGGGTTGTAACTCTATAAACCAAAAAACCAACGAAATCAAGAGGATACACTGTAGCAGAAGTAAGTTTGTATGACTTTTTTCTTTTATTATGGAATTTCCATAGTCATTTTGTTTGATGATCTTTTGCTCCTGAGAGTAAATAATACATAACTTACAGATTATAGTCTTTCACAGCAAATAGTTACTTCCTGTTCCCTTTGCTCAATTTTTGGATACTCATTTTATGATTTTAAAATTAGTTTGGTGTTCAGAAAATGGTAAGGACCTGGAATTTCCAAGAACATCTGTTCAGTTACTTCTGACACTTTAGGTTAGCATTGTCTGGTCAATAACATCCATTTTAATATTTTTGATTTTTTACAACTAGCACCTTATCTGTGAAAGGTTGATAAAACAAACTCATAAAGTTTGTGGAATAATAGGAACAGATGCAAAAAAATACCCAATTCCAATTCCAATTATGCTCCTTGTGCTGAATATAACAACAACAGAATTTTACAAATACACCTGAAATGTAAGATTTGAAGAAGCATGCAATAACGCTAAGTTGGCAGTAAAGTCACCTATAATTATTTACCTTTTTAAAACCCACAGCTGTTTTACCAAGACATAAAATTAACATTAAACTTGGCTTTTTTTTTATCATTCATATGATCTAAGACTACATGTTTCCTTTGTACTCAAACCTTCTCTGACCAAAAATATCAAGATAGTTAAAGGTCTAAAAAGAAATATATTAATTGTAGGGACAGAAATGATACCAAGTCTTTGGCTTTCAGTCTGTGTGTGTTAATAGTATAATGAACATCATCAGAGAAGATTATTTTTCTTCCAGCATTTGTTCTATATGCAACTGTCTGTGGTCAACTTTGCTGAATGATTTAATAAATCCCAGACATTACTTAGCCTTCTGGTATGTGAGTAATGCTATTCTCTAGTTTGAAAAAATAAGATTTAAACCACTTGAACTTTAGCTATTTAATGAAAGAGAACATGAATGTTTGAAACAGTAGTATCAAAGAAAGACGGAAAGGTGCTAAACATAAGACTATTTCATAAATTACACATTCAAACATCTACAGAGGGTAGGAAAAAAGGTCTCCCAAAAGATGTTTTGAATTGGCTGTTATCACTACAACTACACAGGAGGCAAAAATGTCTTATTTTGTACTGTAAATTGACAGATTTTTTTCCCAAAAGCTACTGAGTGCACTACTATATCTGAGAAAAGTCTCTCAAACAAAATCTCCCAACTCATAACCAGGTCACTATTGCAGTTTTTCATAGTATTTAGGTCAGGCTGTGTAACAGCCTGTACCAGGGGAATACGAGCCTGTTCCTGCAGCCAGCATTATGTGATGCTGTGACGTTTGCCTTGAGAGCTAGCCAAGGCCAATGATTTTTTTAATTAAACGATGCAGATCTACAAAAGAAGGTTTCCTTTAGTGTTTTCTCCCCCTCTTTCTTGGGGTGTGAATTTTGTTTGCAATGAACAATAAAGCTTTTAGGAGGAGAAGCTGCATTATTCTTGTCCAGTATTATCATTAGTAATTACATTTCATACGGTATACTACAACAGTTTCTCTTCTTCGTTGTTTTGGAAAATGCAAAACACGGCATGAGAATGAAGGGGGACACAAACAAAGCAGCCTTGGCATTAGCTCTCACAGGTTCAAACAATTAAAAAGAAAGATGGCAAAGTTCATTTATATATACAGTGATCTATCACTCTTTTTACCCTAAGGTAAAACTATTCTTTGATGTGCAACTAATTTAAAGACTTTGAGTAAATTTAATCAACATTGTCTGCTCCGTCCATACTTTGTGCACTATCTGCTACAAGATAAAACTATGATAATTGGCCTTTGAGTTATATCTGCAGTGGAAAAGGTCAACAACTCTGGATTCAACAAATGAGCTGAAAGAGACTCTTACTCTAGTTTTTTATCCAGACCCTTAAGCCCAGCTGTTAATTGCAGACAAGCAATTAATCAGTTCTTGACACTGGGATCTGAAGTTTGCCTCTGGGCTGTTTGCCATATCAGGCAGAGATACCTTAGGAGAACCCTCATTAAAGCATACTCTACTGTAATTAGGCCCAGGACATGGCCCGGGAAAGTAGAGTTTAACTTAATTCCTAACATACTATTGCGTCTGGTGAAGACAGTTTGGTCAAATATATACTCATACGTGTAAAGGAGTTTAACCACCAAAGCTTGCAAGATTTTATTGAAAGCCAAATAAAATAAAAGCTGAAAACTTTGCTCATTATCCCAGGCCAAGAGCGGGCTTTGAGGAGGACAGCAGAGCCATGGGCAGCTTGTTGGCAAAAAGAGTTCTGGAAGTTTTAACATGTTATGGAGAAATAGCATCATGTCAAACCTTCACAATCAAATGGAATTATTTGACAGTGGGAAATGAAGCATTTTTTCCAAGGGCATTACTACTATGGCATGTGCTGCACTTTGTTTTTCTAAAGCAGGAAAACCATAAAAATAGTAAGAAAACTCTGTTGAGCACAAAGTCAGTCAGAAATCAGAAAAGAACTAGTTTTACCAGAGCCAACAGAGGAAAAAGTGAGTTAATGGTAATGACTGATTTTATGCAACTGTCATACAGCTCTGTTCTTGAAAAACAAAAAAAGTATTTCTTCAGACAAAGAATATTCTTGAGAAATAAGAAATATCTATAGCTCCATTACCTTCCTGATAACACTTTTGGACCATTCAAGTTTCAAAATACTCTTAAAAATGGAACTATAAGCACGCTTTAGGGAAGCTTTGTTGGTCTACAAATTCACTGTATCAAAATGGGGAACTTGTGGTCACCACCAGATCTACAACGGACACTATGCCATCTGTACACTGCCCAAAATAAAATCTCTGCATTTTGATCCCTCTGTTTTATGACTATCACGTAACATATGGCTATATGGACATTGATCTGTTTTAATGCATATCCATAAATCAGTGAAACCAAAACAACAATACGAAAACAAATGCCTTTCACTTTGAATGTCTCTTTTTATTGCTTTCAGCTATCTGTGTGCATGCCAAAGCCTACACTAGTAACCTCTGGCTCTTTGGCAGTGCACTTTCTCAAAATATAAGAAAGCATTTCATAAGAAATTGGAAACATGATGACTGTGAAAATCAACATAACAATCAACATATCTACCCCCTGTGATTGTAGAAGAAAACTTAATCCAATGATGTGAAGCAGGAAAGCAGATGTCTCAGCATTTTATGCACAACTTTGTAATTTATTACATGCATATTGCCATGGAGCAAATGCAGTTTTTCAATTTTCATTTTTGTTACTAAAAAACTTAGAGTTTATCTGAAATCTCTGAAATACAGCAGGGGATAGTAAATTAGCAACTAGCCTCAGTAGAGATTTATAATCATCTTCCAAATACACTTTCAAAAATAATAACTGCCGCTAAGTATCCTTTCAGAAAAAAAATAATTTCTTTTTTAAGCAGAAGATAGAAATATAAGTAACTAAAATGAGTTGTCTAGAACTGCCAGATGTTGAAGTCCTGCCAGAGCCTCTTATCAGGTCTATGTCCTGTTGTAGTTTCAAAGCAATATAATTTCCTCTATGTATATTATCGGAGCTTCCCTTAATGTCCAGTTTGGGGTTAGTTTTTTCTTGTCTCATCCAACATTGTAATTTGATCAAGATGTTCTTTGCATTGTCTTGCCTTACAGTTTAATTACTCGTAATACAGATGCTATAGCAAGTGTGATGGTAATTATGTACAGCTGGAAATGAAGAACCTCCACACCAAACTCAGAAAGAGCCTGAGTGTGTAACGCTGTAACTGGCAAAAATCCTCCAGCACAAACAAGAATTCAGTCTTTAATCCAACTGCCCTCCTCTACTACGGTCACAAAATTACTTTATTGATGTGTGCAATTTGATGTCCTAATATAATACCTCTCTTTGGGGAAAAAATAATTGTGGATTTCTCTTGTGCTCTTTATTACACCACTTCTCCTTGGCAGGGTCAGTTTACACCCCACTGGCTCTGGACTCCTTTAGACTCAACGTCTGTAAATCAACACTGCCAGGACACTGCAGTTTTCATCCCTTAACTGTAATTTGGATTATAAAAAAGGCAAATGTTCAAGAGGCATGTTTCTGGCAAGGTTTCAGTCCAGAACTAAAACACAGGAACACAGTGTATTTTTCAGTATTGTCCCTGCTTCTAAGGGGCACCTACTTGATTGAATTAAAAATAATTTATCCTCTATTTATACCATTTAGCTAAGCAGAGAGGTATGAGGCTAAAAAAATCCCTACAATTCAGCCAAAAAAAATAAACTTTCAGCTGCCAATTTGTAGCTTATATTTAGTGGCTTTAACAACTAACCATCTCTTACAATGAAAGTAGTATTCTGGAATATGACTTTTCTCTCTTTTAAATTCAAAGGCAATTTGATAGCTTAGCTATCAATACCCATAGCCAGATTCTCTGCAGCTCTGATGTAAGAACTTATACTTCTTCCCTAGTTTTTGTCTGAATGCAGCTTGTAGGTAACACTTATTAATTTGATAAACAGAATAGAGCTGAAATAAAGTGTTACTATCAACAATGATGCAGACAATATTCATTGTATATTGCTTTCCACTGTAGTCTTACAGCACTTCAGGTTTTTTAGAATGAAGAGACGCTTCTTTGACCATTGTTGTTGTGTTCTTCACTTGTCTAAGTAAACATATCCAACAACTAACACAAGCGTTCAACAGAAACACAAGAAAAAGACCTTAATTACAGAAGATTTTGCAAAAGAATTTACATTTCATCTAATGAAAGTAAGTAAAGGAGAAACAGGGTGATGGCTAAAATTACATTAGACAAGATGTCTTTCGTTTCCTTTAATTTAAGCTCAAGTGTGTATTCTAGTACGAGCAGCACACGCAAAATGAGAGAGGGAAGGAAACGTTAATATAAAGCCAGATAAGAAAGCAGAGTGAAGCATGAAGCAGGGATGACTGGGCAAAATATGGTGACATTCTGGAGGCCTGGGTTCAGGCAGATATCAGGAACAGGGAGCAGCAGGAAGAGATAAATTATCCCTCTCCTTCCCCCAGAGATAAAGACGTTTAAAAACAGAATAAAAGGATGAGAGTCCAGGAAGATAGGAGGTTAGGAAGAGCAAATGTCCTAAGAGAAAAAAAGAAGGGTTACGGATGTAATTTCTGTATTCCTATGCCTTCTGCAATTGTCTCAATTCCTTACTGTGCAGAACAAAGGTTTAAGGATCCTGGTCCGGTTCAGGCAAGAAGAATACTAGCTATTTACACCTCTAACTTAACTACGAGTAGACACAAAAAGAGGATACTGAGTGTAGGAACAAAGAAGATACTAGTATAATGGTGCCAAATCTCTCATTCTCACCTGAAAAAAGAAGAGAGAAGGAATGTTTCTGGGAGGAGAAAAGGGAAAAAAAGTCTGTGGGTTGGTTGGCCAGTGGAGACCAGGAATTCAGAATGACACCTCGGTGAATTGCTGCCCGTCATGAGGCCACACTTGGCAGCATCATGAACCTCTGCTTGTTGAAGTTGAGAATTACCTTGCATGCCCAGATATACAAGTGGCTGCCTACAAAGCAGAGTATCTTTCAAGCTATTCTTGGATGTACATGTGGAACAGAATGGGAAAGAAAAGAGAAAAAAATGCACAAATAAGACAGACGAGAGGAGCTAGGAAGTACGAAGAGAAATTAAAAATAGACCAGTATTAAGGATAAGTTGTAATCTATTAATAATGCTTACCCATAGATAGAGAACATGTATCAGTATGTCACATCAAATTAAAGAGAAAACTTTTCCTCCTATGTTCTCAGAAAAGTAAGGATTTTTATGACCATAATGTAAACACTTTGTATGCAGCACTTCTGTTTTGAACAAATCTCATATTACCAATGGAAATACAGGGTCAACTGATGCTCCATTTGCCTCTTTTGACTGTGTTGTTGCTGAAGAAAATGTTTACAGCTCATGTAACATAAACCTTCTCAATATTTTTAGCAACATCCAGCTCTGGCCAGGCAGAAACAGATCAAGTTTTCTAAAATAATAAGCTATTTTCCAGTGATGACAACTCTGTGTTCACCTTGATTAATATAAAAAGGGGTGACCATAAGGACAGGATCCATGGTGGGTTAGGAAAAACATGACTACTTGGATTAATAGTGACTGCAGGGCTATATAAATATTTAATATACTGAATGAAACACTTCAGCAGAACACACACAAAACATCACCTCTAAAAATCTTTCATGGGTCACTTCCTCTTCTACTCATTTTCTACTCCTGTGGCCTACGAGAAGCTTACTGCAAAAATTAAAATGCTTTGGTAGCTAAAGAGAGGTCTCAAAAGGAGGCTGAACAACTACAAATTCTTCTAAGGCAGCCGAGATCTGCTGTTGTTTCTTCTGCTCTGATATAATGAGGCAGGAGCTACCATGGTTTCTCCCACCCTCACGTTTTCGAGGTGAGATTCCAGTGCCAAAGGCTGTCAGGAACAGCACAGGCACTTTAGCTATATTTAAATGGAAGTCATAATGTCAAAATGAGAGGTTATTGATGCTCTGTCATCTCTTAGCTGAACATCTACCCCCTGCCCCACTATCCCAGTGTTTCCCAGTGCAACGAAGACCTGAGATGGCCAGCCCAGAACCACAAGGCTGCAGGTTTCAGGGCTGGCCCTCACCAAAATCAGCTTCAAGGTGAGGCCGTATCTTTTCTTGAAGACATAAACTGGTAACTACTTTTTCCCAAAAGCCTACTAAGCAAGCTTAAAAACTACCTGACACCCCCCTCACTACCCACTTCCTATCTGAAAGAACAGCCCCATTCCATCTGCCCCTATTCTTCACCCTCTTGCTTCCTAGTCCTGCCTCATCCCCCATCACATCAGCACTGTCCTGGCTGCAGAATGCTCAAGTCTCCTAGGAGTGCAATGCCACAGCCAGATGCTTGCATGGTTTTTTTTTGCATGTAGAGTTATTCTTCCTTCTTGTTGAGGTCCATAGATAGTGGAAGAGAAAGCCAGGCTATTTTTGTATATGTTATCTGTTCTCATTAGAGTTTCCAAATGGCTGAGATCAGCTCAGAACACCTCTGCCTTGCTGGTCTACAGCTGCTCCCACTGCCACATTTAGACCCACCCTGCTGTCTTCACCCTGTCTCATCCGATGCTTGCAGATCCCTTCCTTAAGTAAAGGATAACAACACAAATTAAAAACAGTCATGAGAAGCATGTGGTATGCGGCAAAGTTTGCAGCCTGACTTCATGAGAACTGCTAGCACATGACATTTGTTAGAAAGGTGTCTAGATGTGGGTAGTTTGAATGACCTTCCATAGTTTCGTATATATAAAACTTGGAAACAGGGTTTCTTTCTTTCCTTGTTTTTTTCTTTTCCTTCTGGTTTTATATTAATATTTACATCAACATAGCAATGTTTCCACAGTACACTACAAAGCAGGAAGGACATACTTTGGAGGCAGGACAGGATCTGTTGCTACCTTTCAGAGGAAATGATTTCTTTCTCAAAATAATTCCCTTCCTTGCTTTACGTTACCATCCTAATTTGTGGTGCAACACACCAGATTTATCAAACTCAATGAGATCAGTTAAGTTGTGAGGACACTCTTGCAACCCACAGGTTGAGCACTAAACCCATGCAAAGGGATTTTATCTTTTGCTGGAAAAACATATTCAGTTAAATCAGTCTGATTCTCCAGAACTTCATAATCCCTACTGCATTGTGTGAACATCTAAAGTGAATATTCTGCAGGTGGAAAAATCTGGGTTTTTTTCCATGGTCAAGAATGTCTTCTTACAGGATTCATGCAATACACTTACCTATGCTTGGAAGTAAAAGACAGAAAGTGTGTCTGATATAGTGATTACTCAAAGCAACAACACCATTTTTTCCTCCTGTTTTTATAGGGAGACAACCTACCAGTGGGAAGTTACCATAAACATTCTAGAAACCTCCATCTTTACCCATACTTGGATTGCTGAAGCTACCAATCCTTATATGTTCATTTGTCACACAAGCTTGCTCTTTGCCATACAAGTATGTTTGAGATTATTCTTTTATATACATTATAACTATTTGCACTGATCACCACTTTTTCCTGAAAACCTTTGCATACTTAAATGCTTGTTAAACTATACATGGGATCAACTTGCAAACTCTAAAATACATCCCCTGGCAAACATATCAAAAAAACCTGCAAAACAATTTGGGACAGAGGGAGGAAATTGTTTTGTTCAACCAAATACAGCTAAGAAGGTGGGAAATGGGATCTTTTCAGGACACTGCTGTAGTCTAAAAGAAATGCTGGCACGTAATTTGTCAGGAAGCCAAATATTAGAGTACATTTTTATTTATACATCTGATGAGGCTTACTTGAGTCCATTTGCTTGCATGAAATACGCTGTTATGTTTGGCGTGAAAATGAAATGCACAGAAGAAATAAAATAGAGTCCATAGATATTTTCTAATGACACCCAGACTACAGGTTGCTAATAAACAAACTAAAAGTCCAACTCAGTTGTACTTTTCCACCAAGAAGACATTACAGGTAATCCCCTTTTCTGTAGATCTCAACTTAAAATAGCTCTAGGGAAGAACTGAAACTTTTTGAAGCACAATATGCACCAGCTATTTTGAGGCACTTGTTACAGTAAGAATGAAGTCAAAATTCTCAGAAATATTTTTACTGGAAGCAGTAGCATTATATACCTCTTATAGATGCACATGTACATACTAACACACACATGCATACAATGATACATACATACATGTATACATATTGTAAAGAAACGTAGTATTTTTTCTTAAAACAAGAAATAATCCTGTTTCCCAAGGAACTGTGCACTGACAATAACAAATGGTCTTAATTTCAGCCTCTGGGTCTACAGTTGCAAACTTTCCAAATGGGTACAGATGGACCAAGAGCTGTATGCAGACTCCAGTTTTGCTGGCTACTTAACATTCCTGTACAGATGCCACATCCACACTTCAACAGCGACCTGATGGGCAACGGGAAACCGCATGCAAGAAGCTCTGCAAGAATGGGGTAGGGGGAAGAACTAGGTGTAAAATGAGGCTTTTAAAAATGTATCACAAAAACATAACAGAAAATGAAAGACAATACAGAAGACTGTGACAATAAGGGAGATCTTTAACAGGTTATTTACCTTTCTTCTTGATGATAAAAATTCAAGTGAGAAGTCATGTGTACTTTCTGTGATCTCATGATTATTCTAATTTATAGCAGTACTCAATAGTAACTACTTCTACTGTAGGTGATGTATCACCTACTGTTAAGCTTATTGTCATATTTTATTACATACAATGAAAGAATCTTCTTGCCTGGGATCTCACACTTGCTATCCTGTTAATACATCTCTCAAATCACATCTCTACCAAGCACATTTCATGGTTCTAGCCTAAAGAGCTTCATGAACCAGTTCCTGGACGAGATTGCAGAAGTGTATTTCCAACCCACGAGTATTAAAGAAATAGAGAAAATCACCTGGAAGATATACCATCAGGATAAGACCCAAAAAGCTTCAATGATGAGGACAGTCAGGTTACAGTTAGACACCACAGTACGATGTGGTATAAAGGCATTCGTTTACCTCTAAGAAGGCAGCACAGTTGCAGAAAACAAAGCCTATGTGTATGCAGAACTTGTTTGCCATGTAAGCGGCAAAACTTCAGCTTTTGGGGTACTGGGAAGCGAGAGAGCAACCTCCCTGGCTGGGAACTCATCCTCTCAAGGTAGGATGTGCGGGTGGTGCCATCTAGCGAGCAGGGGACCCCGCTCCCGGGAAGCCCACTCCAGGGACCCCATCCTCCCCCGGGCATCCTCACCCCCAGCTCGGAGGAGGATGCCCTCGGCTGAGGAGCTGTTACCAAGAACCATCAAAACATGGGCGTCAGGAGGACGAATTCCTGCTATTTCCTGGGCTGTTCATTTTTTTCTAGAGTTTTTCTTTTTTTTTTAGAGTTTTTTTTTTTTTTTTTTTTTCCTTCTCCTTTTCTGTCTTTATTGGCCTCCATGAAGTCAGAACAGCCTTGGGAAATCCCCTACAACTTCTAGATAAAACTTTTGACAGAGCAGAACTGAAAGGAGCGGTTCCACAGAAATGACCCCAGACGGCAACGATCCGCAAACAGCAACCGTCAGAGGTCATGGTGTGGGTGTGGGGATAGGCTTAATAGAAAAGACTGGGTGATTTGACAGCTTAAAGATAAATCTTAGAGAGAAATAATAACAGTCTTCAAATATGTAGAAAGCTCCTGCTTGGGGAAAAAAAAAAAAAAAAAAAGAAAAAAGGATTAATCTGTCCCCTGAGACCAAGGTCAGTGAGTCAAGAAGCAGTGAGTTTAAGCTTCCACAACCAAATTTAGATTAGAAATTATAACAAAGTTTCCAAGTTGAAGGGTATTGTGGCACTGGAAAAGCTGACTAGGAGGTTGTACGGTCTTCTAAGTGCAGGTCTTTTTTAAGGAGGCTAGAAAATTGTCTGCCAGGAAGCGAACACCTAAGCCATCCCTTTGGAAGTGGTGGGCTAAATGCAAGGTATCTTCTATAGTTCCTTAAAGTACTATAATTACATATTACAAATGAATATGCGCCCTTATCTCTGCCCATTGCTTTAATGAGTGACGCTGGTGTTCATATTTATCCACCTCACCTACGGATAACGATGCCTGTGATTACAACAGAAACAAAATTTCCTTGTAAGCAGTAAAGGGAATGAATTCAGAGCGGAGCAGCAGCACAGCTTTTGACTCCTTGCTATTCATAACACAGTTTTTGCCAATCTGAACAATACACAAACTGCAGGTCTGACAACTTCATCAAAACAAAAGAGAGAGACACAGACTGTTGATTTCATGCTGCTTTCATTGCAGACCATCCCTCTCCCAGTGGCACCAGCTAATTACCAAAGGAGGGCTGAGATCAACATTCAATTCCTAATGTCATTCTTTTGAACACAAAGACCTGTATATGTTTATTATAGTGCTATCAGCCTGAGAAAACAAAAAGGGGGGGGGAGGGGGGGGGGGGGGGAAGAGAAGGAGCAAGAAAGCAAATGTATAAAACAGATACTCAAGTCTATTCAAATATATTACTGTTGCCTACAGCCCATAGTACTACCCATGATCCATGAATAATTTCTGCACTAGCCTTTTACGTGTGATGAGCCTCTCCACTAACAGGAATATATGTAGAGCTGTAGCATGTGTATATATACACACACACATCTGTCTCCATACATACAATGTGGATCCCTCCAGCAGCTGGGCTCAGACACTCAGTCTGCCCAGTAGCTGCTCCTGGATCCCAGTCTCCCCAGTTCCTGGCATCTGGACATACAAATCCCCAGGGCGCTGTTTTCTAGACATTTAATAAGATGTACCGTCTCCATTAAAAATGTTTTAAAAATTGCAAAACTAAATTAACTAATTTTGTGGGAAGCCTATGCGTTGAGTTTATCACTCTTTTAGGGAGAATGTAAAAGAATAAATTATTTAAATTTATACCTAAAGCACTGTTGGAAAGGTCTTTCCTGGTCAGCCTGTTTACATGAATTTTGGAGTTTAGAGCCCAGGGGAATCTGTATTTCAAAGTTATGAATTCTTCTATCTCCTAGTTTGAATCTTCTGTTTTAACATTATCCAAAGAAGGGAAAACAGATGAAAATGAATCTTGTAAATATCACTTAATGTAAAATAGACCCCAAATGCATGGTGGCTAGACCAGATTAACCCCAGGAGTGAGAATGAGGAGGAAAAAGGGTTTCTGTAAGCAGAATCGTGCAAGAAAAAATTATTTTTAGCCCCTGAACCTCTCTAGGATTCTGGATTTTCCCCCTGTCCTGTATTAGGATTAAACAGAATCCCTTAAAAAAAAAGAAAAAAAATAGGGAGGAACACACATGTGCACATGGACTGACAGTTGCTTACTGTGCACAAGTCCATTTTGCAAGCCAGGCAGAAGTACATGGTTCCAGCTGGCTGAATCCTGGTGCTGCTGTGATTTTGCTTTTGTGCTTTAATCTCACTTAACTGAGCCTCTTCACTTTATATGGCAACAGGTACTCAAACTTTACAGTACCTCTCTCATGTGGGTGTCCTAATCACCAAACCTGGAATTACGTCTCAGCTCTGTAGTTCAAGTTCACCCTTTGGAAATCTCAGTTAGTCCAAAATTATAATCTAAATCTGGCAGAAAAGGAATGACGTGAGCACAGGCCCTCTTACATGCCACATAACTGTCTAAGGATACCTGCTATGCTGAAACTCCCGCTTTTTTCTTATCCTGATCAGAAATTAATTAACTGTTAATGCAAAATCATGTACTCTCATTGCCAGTTCCACTTCCATTTTCTTGTAAGAAATATTTCAACTTTTTGCCAGATTTTATTTCCATGATGGAGTTGCAGAGATGCCAGCATGGGCAAATTGACAGCAATCCAGCATACAAGCTTAAAGACACCTGCATATCGAAGCAGCTGCTTTACAATTAGGACAGTGGAGTCAAAACTGTTTTGCAGATACATTTCGATATGTGTCCTGGTGTGCTCTGGCTTTAAAAGAGACCTCTTGCAGCAAGCGGATGGCTACAAACTCTGGATAGACCGTATGTATTTGGACCCATCACTTTGCTATTTTAAGATTGTCTATAGGCTCTAGTGAGAACTTTTGGCTTTTTTTCAGAAAGGCATTGTATAGATGTCTCCAGCTACTAGCAGGAAATTCTGGACATAATAAGAAGCAGAAGGGTTTCTGTGGAAGTCCACTCTGCCACCAACAGCCCTGTTCCACTTCTCTTTTCCTCACACTACACCCCAACTAAAAAATTCGTTGATGAGAAGAAACAGAAGGCAAGAGCCTGGTTACCACTCGAACCCTCACTAGGCTGCAAGGAAGAAAGTCCTGCCACTCAAATCCCACTTATGTGGGGCCAAGCCAGACAGGATGGAGTATTTATGAAAGAAAAGACTGCATGAACAATTCGTATTTGTAAGCATAGGACATTTAAAATGTTTGTAGAGGAAGCTTCTGCATAGCAACAAAATTCTTCCCTGAATATTTATAAAGAAACCATATGCCACACAAATAGCTCTTTTGTTTTCCAGACTGCGGGACTGGTTATTAAGTCCCAAGAAAACAGACATATAAAGAGTTCTGTTTCAGCTTCAGGCTTTAAATTACCGTTCATGCCAAAGGCACTGACACATACAGCATGTTTGCATGTAGCTCTATGCATTCTGCAATAATGAGATTCAATATTTTAATCCTCATTCCCTGACTTTTTGGACTGACATCTGAACATTAATGTCAGATGCTTGTGTTGATATCATGTCTTATACGGGGGTTTATTACCTCCTTTCTACTAGAAGATATGAACTGAGTATGCAAAATGTATCTATAATTAATGCTGGTCTCAGACTATTTATAGTGATATAAGGCACAAAGTAGACCTCTATTTTTATCATTAAAAGGCTCCTATCAAGACCAATCTTAAATTATATTAGCAACAGTAGCTATGTCACAATTGCTTTTTAAAAGGGATTTCCCTGCTGTATAAAGACTCAACATAAGCAAAAATAATCAGAAGTAGAAAGAAGTTTTTTTTCCTGTTTAAATGGAAATTTTCAGGCATCGGAAACCATTTAAGTATCAAAGACATAAGCCTGTCTGCTAATACTATACCAGATATATTTATATGCAGATCTTTCAGGAATTTGCCTGTATCTGTATTCATTGGTAAAGGCTGCTATAAAACAAAATCTGTATGTGCTTATATTACATATGTGAGTATAAGATGTACGTATACAGAGAGATAAATATACTTCTATGAAAAATGCCATTATACCATTATAATTACAAAATTTATGGGCTAGCGGATAGAATAAATCAGTAAATGTACATAAAGCAACTTTAAATTTTCAGGTGTATTCATAAAGACTTTAAGAACTTTTAGAGAAAGGACCGTAATTTCTTATTTGCTCATATAATTGTTAGACATTTGGATTACTTTTCTACATGTAAAATTTCTAAAAATGGTATTGTTACCACTAATGGAAAAAGAAATACAGAATACAGTAACATCAAAAATTATGTAGAACAAAATTGGAGACAAAAATATATTTAATTATAAATAGAGATAATTTTCATATAGGAGTTCAGCTGCAGGAAATTTCAAGTCTCTCTATGTAACAAAGAGCTAATGTAGCTTACACACCTGTCTAAGAAAATATTAAATCCATTCAAGAACATCCTGCCATGAGATGGACAGCTTATTACAGCGTCAGACCAGTAGGTAAGGTAAGCATTTTGGAATGCCATAAACACATTGGAAAACTAAAAAGAGTAACTAGATGACCTTTAAAGGTCCCTTCCAAGCCAAACCATTCTATGATTCTATGATTCCATGGAATTGCGTGGTGCTTCAGTAGCATACATTACGCAATTGCCAAAGCTGCATGTATAAGTTGCAACATAGTACTTAATAATATGTAATCTTTGATATTACTGGTTATCGAAATGTATTTTTTTGCGAATTGTGGGCATATGTTTGCACATTATCTTATAATGAAAAAGTATAAAAAAAAAAATGTATAAAATTATCTTTGGATTTCTCTTTTTGCCTTCATGGTTGGATAGCCAAAGTCTCTGTGATAGTAAAAACAATCCTGGCTTTCTCTGTAAATTCAGAACTTTTGGCCTACGGTTTATGTCAGCATTCTTGGATAAGACAGGGAATCCAATGTAATGGTCTTAGTGTTCATTCCTTTCACTCACTGCATACATGAAATAAGGTTTCTAATAAATCAAAGCTGTAGGAGGTTCTGCCAGTAGTATGTTTTCTGTATTAACATAATTGAATATAAGATATCAAAGCAAGGATGGACACACAGTGCCTGCATCCAGCTGTTACAACTTAAACCTGCCTTTTGCAGACATTCAAACTGTGGTAAGGCAATTCTACTGCTGGCTAGAATGACTAGGCGTACAACAAAAACTATATGAGAAAGTAAAACAGAGGAGCATATAAGACAGTTAGCAACTACAATATAGTAAAGTGGAAAAATAATCTAGAAGAATGAAATATGTCCTTGTAAGTGAGAACAACGTAAATTCACCCAAGAAGAGTCTGCTGTGGACAGATTTGGTACCAGCAGAACTGGAACAACAGTCAATATTTAGGTAAGCTGCAAAAGGACTGGAGAATCAGTCAACTGTGAGGTGCCTGGATGTGGTAGCTATTCAGATGCCAAAGGTGAATGCCCAGTGTGTGATTATAGTATGAATGGCTACTGTTCATGAAAACAGTAATGTGACTGCATTTATAGAATATAATAATTCATTTACAGAAATGTATTGTTAGAAAATATTAGGACAGCAGCACACGTTATGAATGGAAACATACAGAAAAGCTGTAATACAAACTTTCTTGGAATCTTTATTTAACTTCATGCTCTTTCATTATTAGCTCATGACAATCACTGTGTTAATAAAAGTCTTTCTTGGTTTATCCTGGAGCTATGGTTGCATTCTTGCATAAATATTTTCACTCAAAGAGTGGAGGTGCCATACAGAAACAAAAAGTATCATGCCATAGGCTGCCTAAGTAACTTTATCTGATTCTTTCTAGCTATATATAACTTGATATGTGTGTATCTGTTGGTATTTGAACATAGCTGACTGTGTATGTTTTATAGATTGATAGAAGTATGACTCTTAAGGAATTCTTCATATTCCCAAGACAAAATTCTCACTGACTTCAATGGGATAAGTGTCTTCAAGGATTTTATGGTCCTAAATACGACAAGAAACAGACTGAACATATTACTCAAATTTTATACACTCAAAAGACACAAGATGATTTTGCTCCTACTCCTGCTCTCATTTTAATTTCTGTGTTGCTGAAGTGATCAAACAAGCAAATCTAAGCAGTTGCCATCTGGCAGCTGAGACCTTGGACCTGCACACCTGCATCCTTTTCTTCCTCGTTTAGGTGAATGCTTTATTTCACCGTGGGGACAGGTTTAATGTGCACATATACAATCAGTCACTCCATCTCACCTGGCAGGCAGTAACTTTTTATGCCATTTGCAAGCCTGGGAACATGCCCCATGTAAAATGCCATGCTAAAAACACCTTTCACAGTGCTTATCTGGGGAGTTTAAGCTCTTCCTTTTCAGCTTCTTTAAAACGTCCTCTATGTAAACCAAACAAAACGCATACAGAGGTGATTGCAGGAGTCCAAGTCTGAGAAAAGTACTCTGGCTTATTAAGTGCAGAGAAATAAACCAAAGCGGTGACAGTATTTCCCCACGGTGTGGTAAGAAGCTTGCCTGAGTGACTTACAATCTTAGGCACGCAAGAAACATTTCAATTGCTACACACGAAGTTCATCTACACAGTATGCGTCTCATGTGTTACTCAGTCAGCCTTATTTGAGTCGTAAGCATGTGTCCAAATTCTAATGCAGCCAAACTACATCACTCCAAATAGAAAAAAAACAAACCAGAAAACTGGCTTATAGAAAGTCTTCTACCACCTTGAGACTTTTTTCCCCCCAAATAATGCCTTAATATGAAATACCAAGTTCTTGTGTAGTAGTTGAGAACTGAAGGACCATAACATGTCTTATACTGATCAACTGAAGCAGTTCATCTTTACAGAAACTGTTCAAGACAAATTTCAACTTGGTTGTTCACCAATAATGCTTTCTGATCTCAGTGAGACAGCAATTAAAGTATGTAATAATCCACTAAAATTATAGAAGATTTCGGGTAGTTGCAGGGGAGGTTGTAATATCTCTGTCATTATCTTTAACCTGCCTTTCCCAGGCATCAGTCAAACTTCTGCTTTTTCAAGTAATATATCCCCTCCATTGCTATGCATATGACCTGTTCCTGATGGTCTGCTCCTGATCCTTCAAGGAGTAAAAGAGATTTGTAATAACAATTTCCCTGCTAGGCTTAAACTCTTGAAATACCTCATGTCAGATGGATCTAGAAATTGCCTTCTCTCTACAATTTGGTATTCTTAAATATAATACCAGTTCAGTATCAAGGATAATTTATGTTCCCAAAATAGGTTTTCTAGAAATATTCTGGGAACAATTTAAATTAGAAGGACGCTTATATGCCATTTTTCTTCTAGCTTGACAGATACAAATAGTTTTCTATTATAAACAAAATCCAAAACTGAAACAACAAACTATGTTTCTATATGAAAGTTCCAAAATGAGACTGAAAAATTATTTTTCCTTAATTAAGCATAAAACTTGGGAATACAATTAAATAATACAATAAAATTGAGGATTATTTATAAGGAAGACAGCATTCAGAGCCACACGGGAAGGTATGTGTTTTGCTCTTTATATTCACTGCAATGACACCAGCATCTCTATGATAACACTGACCAAACAAAATCTTATTTCACAATAAGAGCTTAATACAATAAGTTTTTTAAAAAATTTTACAAATCTTATAGAGTTCCTCATTATTATGATGTAATTAAATTATAAGTCTGGATTCAAACGTCACCAAGCACTGGCTCTGCTGAAACACCAGAGGGAGCAAGTTTCACAGAGGAGTGAATATTTTTATTGAGCCTCTCCCAGCTGCTGCCAGTGATTCATCATTTAGTAGGAGCAAGAGAATTTAGTCAGATTACCTGGAATGGCTGAGGACATGCCAGTGAAACAAAGCCTTTCAATTTGTGAGGAAATATGCAACAAGGAGCCACAAAACAGGAGAAAAACTGAGGACGGGCCTCATTTGGACAGCTGCAGGTTTTTACACACAAAGTTTAAAAATTTTCTGTTACTGACTATGGGATGAAAAACTAAAAGCCTTTTCATCTTTGTTTAATAAATATTATTTCAGTATAGACAGGTTTTTAAAAATTGACTCTCATTCCTCCTTCACAGCGCAGGCACAGGTTCAGTTGTGAGTCATACTCCCCTCTACAACAGGATTTTAAAAAAGCCACAGAAATATCAAAGGCAAACTCACCTGTGCAATGAACTGAATTACTTGAAAAAAACACCTCACCCATTCTCTCGTGCTCCATTAAGGACTAAACCTAGGCAAGGCTCAAAAGAAAAAGCCCCTCAAATCAGCTGTCTCTCTGATGATTCACATCTAAAAAACCTAGACCAGATTCAGAAGTGACCTTGCTGCTGAGTTCTAACCATGAACTGAAACCCTTCAGCTGCTCCTAAGGACTGACGAAGTGACAACGTATGCCTGCACCTTTACAATTGTTTAAAATTTAGCAATGATAAAAATCCTTCTGTGTCATTACATTGGGCCCAAATTTAGCCAGAAAACATTGCCACCCATTACGTGGCGAGATCCCAAGGGATTCTCATCACAACTGCTGTCCTGTTCCTGGTGGCACCCTGCTCCAGAGGGACTTCTAAAATCAGTAGTCTTTCCATTACCATTAGTGCAATTTCTCCTCATGCAGAATTTTTCAGCTTGCTTAATTGTTCAGACTACTTCTGTTTTAATTTAAAATACAGCTTTTTCATTTTATTTTCCTTTCCCTCCTGAAATTTATTATAGGTTCTGACCTCCAGCCTCTCTTTGCAAACCATAATAATTTAATCCCAATCCACATTTTCAAAAAAAATGACGTGTCAGGATATGTTCCATATCCATCAAAATTAATTTACAGGCACAGAGTAATAGGTTTATATGCAATGCAGAAAATAATCATTATTTGTTGGGACTGGGTGGCCAAGAGCTCTTTGCTCAAGTTTGTAGTATCCACAGGGGGCTGATGTAATTGTTGCTACACAGAAAAGATTATTCATCAGCTTAATTAAAAACTAAAGCTTGAAAATATTTCATGTAGCAAGAACAGGCTGAAAAAAGGAAAACTGTGACAGTATCTGGCAACGTGAGGGCTGCTGGGGTGCAAGTACAGCCTCGAGACTGGGCAGAACAGGAGACAGCCACGTATGTGGAGGTCACACCCTGCCAGACCTGCCCTCCATGACAGAGATTTTCAGAAGCGCATCCCTCATGGCTGCATCATTTCTCTGCTCAGGGTACATCACCGCTACGCTGCCTCTATGTATAGGCACTGTACATGGCTGGCTAGAAATTAAGGAGCTCCTGAAATTAGATTTTAAAGACTGTAACCTGAACAGAAGTCATGTCTTCTTGGACTCTGCCCACAAACTACCTCCTTCCATCTCCTTTGTGACTTGAAGGCCTGTTGTTGAGGTAGTATTATGCTATGAAACACTGGGTTGAACTTTTTCTTACAGAGTTGTCATCATGACTAGTTTGAAGTGCTGAGTTTTACTTCACAGCACATAAAAAGAGCACATGGCTCTTGTTGCTCAGTGAGCTCAATGTTTCAGCTCCCACCAATGGCATGGCAGCCCTTCATTCTGCATGTACCCTTTCATCTAAAGTACCAAGCTCACGCGTTCCCAGGGATTTTGTGCCATTATGCTAGCTTCAAGTTTCTATGAGAAGCCAACAGAGTTCTCTTTTTCTTTGGATCATTGATATTTAGCTTGTCCAACTGGAGCTGTTACCTTTGCTCAAGGATCTGATACGGTGGGCTCCAGGCCCCTCATCCAAAGAAAGGCCATTCATACCATGACAGCCACCTCTGGGTGGGACAGCCTTGCAACACAGCTTTTTGTCATGCATCTTTTTCTCAATATACTGTATACTCTGTCACAAAAAGGGTATATCAGGCCTATGGGAGAACAGCGAGCTTTTAAAGACTGGAGGGTATATCTGAATGAAAGGAATGTAACTCTGATTTCATAAACTCCACAGAGCGCTTCCCCCTCTTTGTGGTAAGTAGAGAGGTCACTGCGATTAGGGAGTTCGTACTTCACCTGACCTTCCTGGATAAACTTACTAGCTGCCGGACCACTTGCCCTTTTTAAACTCCTCGGAAGAGGCCGTCTGGCACCTACACAGGCTACTGAGCTCCAGCAGTGCTGTCACTGCCTCCCTGCTTGAAACAATCCTTTCCAGCCCTCTCACATACCACATAGGTCTCGTAGTTCAACTCTCAAGCTCCCAGCGACCACGAAATATTTGGCAGTGCAACAGGTCTAAGATCTTTCCTGTTTGGTTTTGCACAGAGCTCTATAAAGCAAATAGTTGGTGCAAAGGCACAGGAGACTTAAAGGATTTCAGCATTGGCATTCTCCCCCCGGGTTTTGGTTTCTCCTGCTCTCTGTGCAGGCAGCTGGCTGGCATCCTCCAGCCATTTGGAAGTTAGTTCTCTCTGAAATACACATTAATGCCACATCTTGGCTTTCATGCTGGAAGGTGGATGCCTGCCACATCCCAAGTGATTGGACATATTTCACGCTGCTTTCAAATTTGCCAGCAAGACAGTTCAAGTCACCTTATAAGATTGATGTAAGTTACCAGAGTGATAATTCCGAGTTTAAGTAGTTATCTGGCTTCTTGACAGATTTCTTTGACACTTAAAATTCTCCAAAAATAGCACATGATCATGTATCATTTTTTGTTTTCAGTTTTGTCAGAAAATCAGTTACCACCAGTATCAATATTTAGCAGACACTTATCTGCTTTTAATGGAAAATGATTTAAAAAATTTTTCAGCCTACTTAAACTACACACATAACTTCTGGTTCCTTTTCCGCTCCAATCCTTTTCAAAGTCTTCTGATATCTTTCTTTTTAAAAAGAAGTTGATCTCTTTATCCTAAAGTTTGATAGCAGTTATAAAGTAGCTGACACTGCACACAGAGTCAGATCCCATACAAAGTTAGATCCTGTATCTCATCAGTAGTCTTTCTTTTGTTTTTAACCTCATTAAAAAGTAGGATAGTAACAATACCACACATCCAGTTCCAAAGAACTTTATATGTTTGACCATAAGAATTTACTCTAGGTTTATATTTACAAGTTTTCATTTAGCAAGCAAGTTTATATTCAGCAAACCTCTGCTTTGGACTTATAAAGCAGTTTCAATAACTTCAATCTATGTAAATGCAAAAGTAAATGTACCTTAAAGCATCTATTTGATATAAAAATGTATGTAAATAATATACCAGTTTGTTGGTTTTTTTTTAGGAGGGGAGTTGTTTATATTGTCTAACCTTTCCAAACCAGTTTTTAAAATTTATTAATGCAGATACTAAGGCAGGTCCAGGTGGTGATTTAGAATGAGAGTTTAATGCAGGTGCTAACTCTGTAGAGGGTACATCACAGAAAGCACACTGCTAATATCCTATTGGCAGCTAATTGCTTCTGCTCAGGCTAAATAATTAGCAAACTAAAGTGTACTGAATAAATAAATAAAAAATACTTTAAAAACCTAAAAAAGTAATCGTTTAAGTTACTTCATCCATCCCAAGAAATCCTGAAACAATTCACTGAGAAGACTTACCCAAGGAGAACAGAAAATATTTTCCAGTTCATGAGGTCAGGAGTAAGTTGTTGGCGATCAAACAGACCTTTCTTTATTAGTTTGTGGGATCTAGTAAGTATTTTTTTCTTGAATGGTTTTCTTTTCCAGAACTGGGAAGTATTGGTTTCCTTCTCTCCCCTGCTAATGACTAAGAACCAGTGGCTCTACTAGGCTGGTCAGAGGCAGGGAGGCAAGAAGAATGTGTGATGTCTCCCACAGAAATTTTTTTCTCTGGACAATTTAAATGTGGCATGAAAGCAAGCCCTGTCCAGGTCAGCTTTAATAGGAAAGAGGATTCTCGCCAGGGACTGTGGTTACCCTCAAGACTTCATTTAAATCTCTTAGGAGCACAAATATAAAATTCCATTAACAGTTTGTTATATTTTAGCTTTCAAAACCAAAGCCCTTCTGTGCTTTGTAATGTAGAGGAACAGCTAGGATATTGAGAATATTGCTGTTTCCTTAATTAATGAAATCTACACCAGCAAAGATTTGGAATATTGTTTGAACCACAAAGGGGTATTAAAGGCTCACTATCTCCACTTCTTTATTCATTTTGTCTTTCTTCCTACTAGGAAATCTAAAACTAAAAGCTAATAAATCAAGCACTGACAGTGCTTCAGACAGTGTTGTCTTATTAAAATGTGCTTTTTTCTTTTTTTTCCAAAATGTGACAAGAATGTCCCCTTGTTGTCATTCCTCCCAGGAACTAGAACAATATTCACTTTTCTTTAGGGAAGTGTAGTTGCAATACAAGCAACTTCGTCATCTCAATACCTTCACCAGGTGGTTTCTCTTTTATCACTCCCTTTTTATTCTCCTTAGAGTAGGCAGGTTAATTCACAGAAGTATAACAGCATAAAACCTAAGCTCCATAGACATTTATATCAGATCTGTGCTCTAGCAGATAACCCAATTTTGCACCAGGTCAGGTGTGGGCATAATCACATTACTTTCAAATTCCCCAAAGCACACTATAAAAGCTCTTTGTGCTGACATTATGACTTTGTGCTGGTTTTATCCTAAATGCAGATCTAATACCTGATCCTTTATAAAGTTTGAATGGCAGAGGCCTCAAAGAAGCCTGCTGAGACAAAGTTAACCTGATGATATTTCTGGAGAGAAATCTTATCAGCAAAGTGATTTTACTCTACATCAGTGCTTTATGCCATGGGCGTTCTGGATCAGGCATTAGGAGCATTAAGGCAGCTTTAGTTCGTCATTGAATCTAAGTGCACACTCATTCAGGTTCAACTCAAAAGTGTTTGAAAACACTCATACTTGGACATTAAGGATGCTTCAAAATGTGCCCTTTTACAGTTGTTCACAATCACATCACTTTCAGAACATCTACAACGTTTTCTACTTACTGCAAACTCCGTTTCTGTGAAAGCATGACTTTCTTTGATTTTTCCATATCAATTACCATAGTCTGTTTCCTTTTGCTGCAGGAACTTCTGCAGGTATAAGCAGAATGCTGGCAAAGTCCTGAAACTACATGAGATCACAGAGAAGAGCAGCTCTGGGAACTCTCTCTGCTCCCAAGGACTTCCAAGGCAGATTTTCATTGCCTTAATGGCACTGTCATGAAGAAGAGTCAGAAGCTCCCAAATCAGTTAATGCCAGCACTGATGGGCTGCTTCTGGGACTGGTCCTAAACAAGAGTTCTCTCCTGAGATGCCCAGCTACGTGACACTGCAATTGTGGGGCGAGCAAAGAGGGAGAATGTGAAGTTTCTCACTGAGACATGGAAATTTCCCAGCTCTGTGAGAAGGGGAGAGGACTTCCTCATGAATCACTACTTTGGCAAAAACCTAGCCTAGTACAAGAACAGTCCTTAAGGATGGGAATCACCCCAGCTAAGGTTGACAATCCCCAAATTTGTGCAGGATGGCAAGGCTTCTTTTATAGTTGGTGGAGACAAACAGGTGTCTCTAGCACTCTGCTCCTCCTATCCCAGTGTACACAGATGTCTAAAATAGATCATGTGAGTCACAGACTACAAATGCCCATTTCTTTCCTTTGCTTAAAAAAGGAATCTAAACAACAGATGCCTAACTGTGGATGTCCAATGCTCAGCCACACGTAACACAGTCTGGCTGGAAGGATGAGATTTGTTCAGCTGGGCCAATTAAACAGGAACATCTCTAAAACAGGAGATAGCAAACAACAGTTAGGCAAGAATGAATTGGATTAATGAATACCAAATGCCTAGAGGCATAAGACTATGAATATGAATTAAATCCTTTTCCTTCCTCTTCATCCTCTCTTTAATGGAAGATGAATGTTGACTATTCAGATAAAAATGACAAGCCCCAAATCTTGACTGCTTCTGCAAATACCTATAATTTGGGAAAAATGAGATGTCTTAGCTTCAGTACCGCGAGTGTTAGAGGGCATGGAGACAAAAAACCCCTTTAAACTACTATTTACGCTAAGCAAAGTTATGTAGGGTTACTTTTACTTGCATTCACTTTTCTCATAAAACTTTGCAACTAAGCTCTTTACTGCAAATTTTGCAATTAATTATCTGTATTTCATTTTTGATTAAGTTGAATGAAAAAAACCCACAAGGTAAATCACTGATCCCACTCCCAAATATCAGGATACTACAGCGGGTAACAACAAGTGTTTCTGCTTCATTCCATAACCTGGATTAAGAAACTGGTAATACGGAGAATTTTTTGAAAAAAGGGTCTCCCAGTGACCTCTGACTGCCATGCAAAGACTTTTGCATACAGCAGATAGTGCAGACCGTTCCCAGTGGGGCACATAACAGCCTCCTTTCATATCTCCAAAAGAGAATATTGGCTTCTGTACTTTATGAGCAACTTTCCAAAACCTCATTGACTAAACATTTGAACAAACTAGCTAATTAATCCTCTTTCTCTCCACTTAATACTGAAAAAATATGCAGCCAAGTGTCACTGTTGGTGAGTTGGTTTTCATTTCATAAG
Organism: Calidris pugnax; assembly: GCF_001431845.1. NCBI lineage: Eukaryota > Metazoa > Chordata > Aves > Charadriiformes > Scolopacidae > Calidris > Calidris pugnax. The sequence continues at coordinate 5,289,564 of NW_015094507.1, forward strand.
AACATACTCAGTTGTGCTATTCTTTGTAATTGTACTGCCTTGTTTATAGAACTAGGTTGCTAGGTTCACAGTCCAATTAGTTCAGAGAAACAAATGAAGGAGTAAACAAAGCAGCTGCAGTCCAAAATGGTGTTAATCAATTGTATTTCTCCTTTCTTGTAAAGCAAACAGCTCGATATGTTGGCCTCTCAAAGCACTTCTAAATCTAGACAGCAAAAGGCCCCGTACTGCCATGGGAGAGCCACGTCCACTCAGTGGAGCAGGGCTCTACAGGCATTTGGCCTTTTTTCCTTTCCACATCCTTCGGGTGAACTTAAAGCACAACAATTCTGAAATTATTACTGAGTGATGTAATGCCACTGCATTATTTTCTTACATTTCCTTTGCAAAACGTCTTTCAGCCTACTACCTCTTAATGACTTAAAAGTGTGTTGATATCTTAGTCAATGTTTCTTGTAAAAGTTGTTTTGTCACTAATATCGAAGACTTTTTCTTTCTACTTAAGCAATGATACGGTCACTGAAAACAAGATTAACAAGATTAACCAGAAACTCTCTTAAAAGTGTGCAAGTAATATAAGCTTAATTTTACTATTAAACATGCATAGCTATTTATTTTAGCTGTAAAATAAACTACTCAGCAGAGAGAACATACTTTAAAGCACCTTTTCCAGAGCTCCCTTGAGATGCATTTGAAAATATTACTCCTCCGAGACAAAAAATTGCTAAAAATACCAACACATTGATGAAGGATGCCTGAATTTCTTTACCTCAGATATTCACATATTAATTGGAACTTGCATCTCAAAGAAAGGGAAACCATTTTATATAATGCTTCCGGATCCAAACAGACAAGTAAGGATATTTGAAAAAGCAGAGAGCCTACAACAACTAGGAAAAGAAAAAATTGTCAAAATGGCAAAATCATTTGTGCCTTGAAAAACAGATGCTCAAGGAAATACCAACAACTCTTTTATCTAGTTGGAAAAAAATGTAGTTCTAGGGAAGAAGTAGAAATACCACAGTAGAAATCAACATATGATCCCCAAATTAAATGGAAGTCTTCAGTGAACACAATGTGGTGAGACAAGTATAAGCCCATAACCATAGTCAAGGCACAAGCAAAGCTTAAACAGCTTAATGCATTCACAAATCTGCTCACAAGCACACTTTCATCTCAGAACTCTGAAAAATGGCCACATAATACCAGATACAATAGAAAGTTTTTTTGATGAAGACATTACTTTGATGGAGCTACAAAATATGCTCAAATCATAACCAGGTTTTTGCCAACACCAGAGAATAAAGAGCGACTCAAAACTCTATCCTTTCACACCTCAGGCTCTATGTTAATCTTAGGATAAAATTCGAAGGAGAGAATAATGAATGGCTTGAAAGTAAGTGGACAATAGAATAAAATGTAACATGGCTTTAGAAAAGGTAGGTCATGTCAGACTAGCCTGATTTTTTCCTTTGATAAGATACCTGATTTTCCAGACAAAAGAACTGTAGAGATTAGATTTTATCTGAACTTCAGCAGAACATTTGGTAAGGTGTCACAATGGACATTACTAGGCAAACCGTAAAAAACAGGGAGATTAGAAAAAGAATATGAAGGTGCCGACTAAAGGGACTGTTGCAGAGGAAATGACAATGAACTGCACTCAGAGGGGAGCCTCTGGGCTGAAAACAGATTACTCCAGTAGTGCTCCTCCTGGATTAGTTTTGGCATTCATTTTGTTTACTCTTTTACTTTGTAATTTCACCCTGACATAAAAGTGAATGCAAGAAGTCTGAAAAAAAATGAGAACCACTCCAAGCATAACAGGGGATGAACTCCGTATGAAAGGAAAAATGGACAGAAGAGTGGGATGAAATGTAACATTACAAAGTACAGCATCCTGCAGTTAAGATCAGATTCATTTCATCCAGTCCATCTAAAAACTTCGTATCTTCATAGCTGTTCAGTCTCCTTCTATAATCACTAGAAAGATGTGAACAAGTCACTGGTAATGTTCTATTATCTAGTTTAGACACATGTCTAAATGGGATAAAGGACAATTGGAAGACTTATTTAAGTGCCTAACTTTTAAACTTCTAAATTTGACGAGAATTATCTCCCCAAGGACTATTACAAATTTTCATTACAATAGCTCATCAGCCAGGAAGAAACAAGCAATTTTGGTACGACCCAGGACTCTGTAAAACACAACCAACTTCTTTTGACATACTACACAAAGTAAATTCAATTGAAAGGGCAGAGAGTTAATACAAGAGAAAAAACACTAGTGAGGTCTCATCTGAGTAAATATCTAGCTGTCCATATACTGCAAGCCTTTCAAAACACAGGCATTCTGTCTTGCAAAAAAAAACCAAACACTGCAAGAGCAAGAACCATGTGAATAGTTAAATACATCATATCATTAGCCCCCCTCCCTGCAAGGGAGAAGGACAATTTAATCTTAAAAAAAGCACAGGAGCAACAGGCTATAAACTTGCCATGAACAGATTTAGGCTGGAAACTTCCTTCACCATCAGAGCAGTGAAGTTGTGGGACTGCCTTCCAGAAGAGCTGCTGAAGGCTAGAAACCTGGAGTTTCAAAAGTGAGCTGGACAGTTTTATGAAACAGATTATATGATGTGGGGCCTGAAAAGAAGAGGCTGTAGCTTCTGTGCTGGGAGGATCTTGCTAGCTTTACATTCACCTGAAAAAAAGACACAAGCAGCTACATTCCTATCTGTAATTCGGAAATGGGCTGAAATGCCCTGGAAAACACTTATTTTAAAAACCCAAAAAGCCATCTCCCAAGCTCTTAAAATATTTTTCCCGTGTGCCTTGGTATATTTATACAGGTTTTCAGAGGGAAATAACAGATTTGTCAATTCTGATGACAGTAACAGAACCAAATGTCTGAATCCAAAGCTAACGTTTTTCTTTATGGGGGCATGTTAATCTAATCATATCAAACGTTTAGTTGTTAGTTTTATGGGTTTGGCTTTTTTTGTTTTTTTTAGAAAGAAAAAAAGAGTGATTTGAATAATACAGATGAGCTTTCCCTTGAAATGTGCTGAAATGCACTACTTAATTAGTGGTTTTTTTCATTTGGACAGATCAAGTATGTGAACTTTTTAATAAAGAGCTTGTTTTCCTTTTTTTTTCTTGAGCTTTTTTGGTATATACACATTGTTAAACAAATCAATTAGTGAAATAATATATATCAAAATTAATATTATAATTTTAATTTGTTTCAGTTACTACCTTTTTGTAATGGCATATGAAATATAAGATTTAAAATTCATTATAAGATAAATCTACTTAGTTCCTGATGTTCTTACCTAAATTTGAAAGACAACTTGAATAGTTTAATCCAAAAATTGATTTACAAAGCCTACAACATAACCATCAGATGGGTCTGTAGCATGTCCAGTTTAAAGTGTAAGTAAAGAGTGAATAAATAAGTAAACTATGAATAATGAAATTTTATTTCTTCCCCTAGGACTTCATATCTCACTTTGTCATTTTGCCATATGCCAGTCATAATTGTAACAAATAGCTATGGACTGAATCTACATTTATCTTATAAATGCATCTTCTTGTAGGATAGATCTTGGGTAGCACATGCTGAAACAAGCACTTAAATGACAATCAGAATTGTAAAATAAATGTATGATAAAAAAGAAAATTGTTAGTCTTCAATTCCCAACCTTACATTACCTCACACAAGAAAAAGGAGATAGTTAATTAAAAAGATAGAAATGATACGTTATGCTTGATATATCACCTTATCTTTCCTATTTTTTTAAAGCCAAAATTGTATAGACATGACATCTGCATATGATGATAAAGAAGAGTAAACACTGCAAAGCAGGGCAGAATAGCAGGCAGAGGTTCCCTGAAAAACTGGTGTGCAGAAAGAGTGCACTTTCAGAGATCAATAAACATTAAATTAATATGAAGTAACTTGACTGTTTTTCCACACTACACATTATCTTGCCAGCTATATAGAAATAATAATAAAAAAATAATATGAACATGGTAATAATTAAAGAGGTAATGACTGATTTTAGTGTGAACTTGCTCTATTCCTTTACAGGAAGCTTCAGTAGCATTCCTTCACCTTGAAGACACAAGAATATTGTGTTATCCAAAACAGACATACAAACCTCTATATACAGTCAGTCTTCACTGTTAGATCTCTATTTGTAACTAGATATATTAGCTACTGAATAAGTATATCTTGCAGAGATAAATTATTTTAAAATAGAGCCCATGTGAAACTGTGCCAGAACTAATGGTGTATGTCGAAGCCTAGTTGTTACACGCTAAGTGAACAAGGTTTTATGGTTAATTTTAAGCAAAACTATAAACTATCTAGGAGAGCAGAAAATCACTACAAGTGTTGATGTCTTCATATTTCATATGCATTCAGAACAAAATATAGTTTCCATATTTTAATAAAAATATATAGAAAAATAAGGAACTGACAACTACATATGCCATTACTATCTTCTTTCTGTCTATCTATCTATATTTCCTAATTAGTTTTACAATACTTTAATGCCACGTAGTAACTCAATTAAGGGAACAAGAAAGAAGTCTTAGCTTAAATCTCTTTACTATTGACAAATTCAGTTTCAAGGTCCGAGTGCTTTTGTTTCACCCTGCTTATCTGTCTGTGCATTTCTACGAAGAGCGTGACTGAAATTTCTAGGTTTCTTAAGAATTTTAAAGCATTTATTTTCCAAACATGCCAAAGGCTTTATGGAAAACTGGCTGGTAACTGGCACTGGGACCCTCAGGCTGTGGTTAGAAGATGCTCAGCAGCCTGGCCAAGAGATGCAGAGATCCTTCTCCTGAGGTAACAGGCTTGCTCTTCCAGCCTTTTTACATTTGCCTGTCCCTTCTGTTAAAGGTTTATCATACTTACAATTTCCAGCTCAATATTTTCATTAGCCAAGTGCTATGTATGGTACAGTAGGAGCCATTTTATGCCCATGGAACTAAGATGCAGAGAGAACTGATTTACACACCGTGAAGGTAGGCCAGATGGCAGGTACGCCTTCCTGCTCCAGAGCTCTAACGACATCCCCATTTCACACCGGTAATGTGTCATCTGGCATTCAGAGTAGTATCCATTACAAAGCTTTTCCTAATGAGCTTTAAATATACTTTTTTTTTAAACTTTTTTCTTTTCTGTTTTTTTGGGGGGTTTGTTTTTGGTTTTTTTTTTTTTTCATTTTAAGAAGGTCTATGTGTGTCTAAAGACCTAAAATATTTTTCCAAGGTAGAATTTATTATCCACATGTAGGTTGGTGCTTGTTTGAAGAAAGGTGGCTGTATGCAAAGGAAATAAGAACATAGATACGGGAGGACCGCATCTGATGGATGAAAGGGATTGTAGTCTTCAAGCGTACGGATGAAAGAAGTGTCAGTTAAGTATAAGAAAGTGAAGTTCAGGACAAAATAGCAGCCAGAGCTTTTGAGAGACCACAAGTTTTCCCACTCTTGAAGAAACACCCAGTTCTCCTTCCCACAAAAGAGAACATTAAAGAATCTCTTCTTTATTTAGATGTCATTTTAACTTTCGTGTAAAAATAAAGACTCACTTTCTCCACTGAAACAAAGAGCATACAAACCCAAGAATGTATGTATCATGATTCATGTTTAGCAAATCAATATGGCATTTGTTTCATGGCTTTCTGAGATGTTACAAATAAATGTTAGCTTTGGGATAAGGTTACTGCAAAACAGCTCAATAACTATTTTTTGTTCAAGAAAAAAAGTAAGCAGTTGTAAATATTATTTTTTCAGACTAACTCTTAAAGTTAGTCTGAAATGACTTACTGAATAAAACACAGGGAAAAGACATAATTATTTTAATGGTTTTATATATTTTTTTTTTTTCTCTGTGTTTTCTACAAAAGACATGTATTCATCCAGAAGACATGTATTCTTGAAATCATGCATAAGGTAATTTCTAAGAAAGATCAAATCTCTATTGTAGCTAGTGTACTCATGCTTAGTTGGGAAAAAACCCCCTTAACCCTAAATATATTCACATTATTGAAAACTGGGATACAGTCAAATGTGACTTAATGCCATTAACAAAGAAAAGTAAGCAATGTAGCAAGTAACAAAATATCTCAAAAGTCAACTGAAGTATTTTATACTGATGTGTAATTTACATTGAAATTTGTATTGATTTCTGACTAAAAGAATGAATTACATAAATTGTTTGAAGATGTACAAAAGTATGTATTAATGTGCCAACAAATCAAATGAAAATTTCACTTTGAATGCAAAGTTTATTTTCCAAAGCAGATCAACACAACTCAGACAAAAGCCTATTATTCTACAATAAGCAGCAGAGTCTGACCTCTCTACACCTCTAATGGAAACAAAACTAACAGCCATTACATTCATTATAATAGGGTTAGTAACTAGGTATTCAGAAAAAAGGAGGACTCAAATTAGATTTCAACATTAACTTTGTGTGTTTTATGGCACTGATATCATATTGATCAAAAGGTCTAATGACATATTTAAATTAAAGCAGTATAGAAAATGAGTGGTTAAATGTAGAGTATGATTTCAGAAAAGAAATATGCGACTACAGTGTTCACAAAAACATGATTTAAGATTAATAAAAGCCTATTAAAAAGTCATATAGCTGTGATACTTTGCTGTACGCAGGATTTACTGCAATGAAGTCAGTTTGTATGTCTTTTGTAGTACCACAGGTATTGCAATGACAAGTAATTTAAGACAAGAACCCAGGTCTGGTTTACATTGAGAACAAGCTCTGTAAACAGGATTAAAACTATTTGTCCTTCAAAGTTTTCCTTTGCTGTGAAAAAGGCGTGAAAAAGGCATGTAAAGAATGATCTATAGATAAAGCACTCTAAATAAAGCTAGAGTGGGTTGGCATTTCCTCTCCTGAACTGAGTGACTGCTAAACTTCTACCATTCAGTCAGAATTTTCCACACCAGATGGCTGCCTCACGATCAATTTCTTTACCTTTTGAAAAAATTTTATTTGTAGAGATTTTCAGGAAAATGGTTTGGCTACTGCCATGAATGCAAAGAACAACAAAAAGTTGTTTTACTCGCACATCATCATCACAACCACCACCACCACCTATAAATCACATTAATAAGAAACTCTTACTTTTGTAATATAGGTCCTTGAAATTTATGTAACAGCACAGGCTGTCTCCTGGAGCTGAAGTGCTCTTCTTTTACATTTCAGCAACAATCTAAAATACACACTTCTGAAATTTGCATTATGGATTTAGGCAGTAAAATTCTTCAAAGATTCCATCCTTCCTATGCATTTTCTATTCCCACATGGCCCTGCCGTGCCAGCAGGATTACATAATTCATTATTCCGGCCTAGAAACTCAACGCACTCTGTTCCAACTCTCCTTAGCACAAAGAAGACCTCGCCCGCAATTCCTTTCCCCAGCGGAGAAGGAGCCACAGCTGACAGCAATGACCTCAATTCTCAGCTACCTTAGTATTCTGGAGAGGAACAAGGGTCTCCCAAGAAATGACACATCTTGTGGAGAACTAGGGTAGAAATTTTTAAGAAATAGATATGGGAAAGTGGGACTAGGAAAATATGAAGGGAGAGGGGAAGAAGCAATGATCTACTGCAAAGGAATGATGGTTTATCCTGTCCTCACCCCAGCCATGTTTATTACCCAGCAGTGATAAGTGAATGGCCAAGTAGAAGTGAAAGGCCAAGTGCAATTCAAACAGAAATCAGAACTGACAAAGACTGAATTCAGGCCCACATGTACAAAAATGATATTATGGAGACCGATAGCCAACCTGCTGCCAATGCCTGTCTGTCTCAGCACTTTTGCAACACTTACCACTCGAGGCTATGGATACTGCAGTCCTAAACTGTGAATTTAAAGAGATGCATTAAGGAATTTCAGACACATGTTAAAGGGCCAGCTCAATAAATACAGGGCAGGAACTGTATAAGATCTATCATAAAAATCAAGTTATCCATCCATTATGTGAAGCAAACTGCTGAGACTAAAGTTCCAGAAAAATAATGTAACTGACTTGCATATACTTTGCACACATATTTATTAATATTGGCTTTCTCATGACTGTCAGCATTACCACCCATCAAGTCATCTGAGAGTTTTACAAACATTTATGAACATTCATCAGATTCCTATGAGATACTAGTATCTTGTTATCCCCATCCTACAACAATCCCAAGTTTCTTGAAACAGTGTGATGCTGCAGCACATACATCCAGTAATTGAGGGTGCCCCTTTCCTTGACAATTCCTTTGTTTCTTCTAAACTATTTATAAACTGTACTCACTTGTATATAGTATTCACACAGTATTCACTTGTACTATGCCCTGCTGTTCTGCCCTTCTGCATGTCAAGCCCAGTCCCTGAAGGGTGATAAAAGGTACAGCAAAAAAAAGCATGATCACCTGGAAAGAGACGTGCCTTCTAATAGGCTTGTCCCTCTAAACGTAGAGAAGTTCTGCAGTTCAGTGGAACGCTTGTCTCTCCTGAAGTCACTGTCAACAATGCAATAGAAATGAATGGGATCACTGCCTCCAGAGCAGCAATACCCTAACACTGGTATTCCCACTTAGTCTTCTCTATGGCACTACATTAAAATTTCAGACAAATTATTTTCATTTCAGGTTTAGAGCCATAACTGAGTTGCAATCTGAATGAAATTAATATTATCTCAGAAACTTGCTCATCCTTAGAGTGGACAGATACATATTAAACAACTAAATCGGGCAGATAAGCAGCTCTCAACGAATACAACAGGAAGCTCAAAAGCTGTAGACAAACTAGTCTCACAAGACTTTAACTACATAGAATCAAAGAATTGTCTAGGTTGGAAGGGACCTTTCAGATCATTGAGTCCAGCCATTAACGTAACACTGACAAAAACCATCAATAAACCATATCGCTAAGCACTGTGTCCACCTGTCTTTTAAATACATGGAGAAAAGAATCAGAAGTAAAATGTATTTGCCATCTTGTTGCAGATACAATTCAAGGCAATGGAGCCAATTATAATTTTGATATCTAAATTGTGAAGTATTTTGCACTACAGTTTGAAAAATGGTTTGAAATATCTCTGCAACTAAGGGCAGGGAACATGACTACTAGAGTAGTCTATATAAATTAACAAAAGTATTTATCTTTTCTGATACTGCATTTTGAAATGGCACAATAACGTAATTCATGGTGTTTAAGAAGCACTCAAGATGTAGTTACAAGTCTCACATCAGAAAAATGTCAAAATGAAACAGTGACTGTAAAAAAAGATTAATCTGCCTCAACCAAGGGATACGATGATAATTCACACCCTGTACTGTCATCTTCAGGATTTATACTTAGCTTTCTAATCTTTTTTTTTGTTTCTCCCAAGGGCTATGGCAGTGACTGAATACACTCCAAAAGCAAGGTTTTCTTCCTTTGATAAGACAGAACTGTTTATGCTGAATGTAAGTATCAGCATAAGAGATATATCAACAAAACAAAAAAAAACAAACCAAGAGATAAAATATGTATTCAATAAAGCACAACAGAGTCATCTTTAAAAGTCTGGTATGGGACTAGCACAGGCATGAAACCAGCGTTTAAAAGATGGAATTTCCAAATCATCCAAATCCAACACTTGAATTAATAGATTCAGAAGTGGTAATGGAAAGGAAGAAAAGATCTTGACTTGAGATTATTCTCTTGGATTCCAGGAAACACTTACATTTTGGACTTACCTATCATTCCTTAATATGGAAAAAATTCAGAGATATTATATCTGACCTGTACATTCACAGAAATAGAAAAATGGGTAACAGACACAAAGGCATTTGTAAGATCTTCTAGGAAGCTTGTCTCCCCCTTCTGAAATCTGCATTTTGCTGCAAGAATATGAATAGAGTAACAAACTTGGGAAAATGCTGTAACTTTTTCTCCTAAGAAGCAATTTTTATTGGTTACAGAACATAAAGGAATTCGTTTTCTACTCTCCAAAAAAGCCCGTCCCATTAGAGAGACATGTCAAATAAATTTCACGCTCCTCTTTAACACAGATAAATAAGAACACGGGGGTTAAATGAGTGAGAATCCCCAATCCCCTTCCACCTCTCATACAGAGACATTTTCTTCTGGGAAACAAAAAATTATTCTCTCCTGGAACTGAATCAGAAGGCAGACCCGTCAGTCAGTAGCCAGCATATGATTCAACTCAGCTTTTCAATAAGTTAAAAAGTCCAAAAGCCACCAAAAAAGGGTTTTTGAATGAGAGGGCTGCCTCCTTCTAACTCTTCTGAAATGCCTGCTGAGCACTCCTGTGAATCATGACTGCAGCAAGAGGAGCACCTCTGACTTCAGAAAGCAGGGACTTTCGGTGACAGCTGGCAAGCAGACACTCCCTCTATCGAGGGACAGCTTTCATTCAACTACAAGGTAGGACAAACATGAATTCCTGTAGCTGGACACTGAAAACATAGTAGATCAATGATTAGAATACATAGTAATTACAACCCTTCCCAACAATAGTGTTTTTAAAGAAAAATTCCAATATAGTGTTTTTTAAAAAGAAAAATGTTTATTATCTAAACCAAGAAGCTTCATAAAATATGCTGATTTTTGCTTAGATTTTATGATTATAGTAGTAAGCATTGAATAATTGAGTAATAAACACTATTGTGAGTCGGAAAAAGACATTCCATTCAAGTCTTGGGAAACGATATAAAATGTTAAAATAGCACTAAGTATTCCACTCATGTTAAATGCAGTGTTTGAATCGCAGAAGGATTTAGCTGTGCCTTCAAATGCTTTTAATATTCCTTCATGCAATGTACACAATCAGAAAACTATTTCTGCTGTAATTCACTCACATTTCCAAGGGGATGCATTTTGAATGGGGGTTTTGTCCTACTTGTTAAGCCAATTGAAAGAAATACTACCTGTCGCCCAGATTAATCATATGTTAGATTTTTACTAGCCTGATCATTTAACAAATTACTGACAATGAATATTTCCTGTGTGTTCAGAAGATTTCTGTTTAAAATATTCCCAAGCAGCCTTGTAACACTTACAATGGCAGCAGGCAAAACTGCTTGAGCTTAACAAAAAAAAGTGTGAGTTGCACAGAAGTGCTAAAAAATTAGAATGAAAACAAATACATCATTTTCTTTCATCTGTTTTGATGCCTGCTCTTATTGTTTAAATACACTGGAAATGTATCTGCATGACAAAGTGTAAAAATAGGGTTACACAAATGACCATTTTATTTGGAGAAGCAGCTTATCACAGCTATGAAACTGAGGCTGCATTGAAAACTATTTTTTTTTTCTTTTAACAAGATTTGAACAGATACCTTGCATACAAGATTCCTTTTTTTTTTTTCCTACCTCCCAAGATTTCCTCTAAAATGATTTGACTATTTTTAGGCCAAAGCCAGGGAGAAATGCTTCAGGTATTTTTCACAGTCTATCCAGTTATGTTTAATGAATAAATTTTACCCCATAATCCTACTTTGAACTGTAGGTTTCTCAGCAACCAGTTGTGGTGTTATTTTATGTGGCCTTATTTTACTTAAAAGTTTAAGATTTGAAAACTGGCTTTTGAAGGGATAAAAATTAACTTTCAGTGAAGATTCTAGTTGACCCTCACCATGCCAACTGTCACAGCTCCACTCTATGGATACAGTTAGACTAAACTTACTTCAAAGTACCCATCTCAATAAAGTGAAAAAATGTCTTATCAGAGAGTTCCTGTGTCATACATTAATACAGGAGGGCTCAAATTTTGGCATAGGAAGCCACCAACAACTATTTCTGTGCCTTATCTCACAGCTCATGTTGTAAAGTGCAAGTATGGGCGTATCTTTGCCCACACACTTCCTTCATACCTGAAATGAAAAAATGCATGATGATAACGCAAAAAAACTCATTAGTTTGCTCAATATTAACAAGAGTACTTTGCACCTAATTGTCTGCAGACTATTAGATTTTTAGTATTAGATTATTTTTAATTATTATCTTTTTTACTGTTTTATATCTCTAATGCATTTATTTTAATGTGTTTGACCCAGTTCTACTAGAGCTTTTGTTACAAGAGGTTCTCAGCTGTATCTTAGCCTGGTGTGGGAACTTACACTCCAGGACACACATAAATCAACGTGCCCCAAAACGAGTCTGTAAAAGGAAAGCATAAAAGCTGTCCCAGCTACAGCTCTTAATTACACTCCACAGCCTTTCTTTATTGGAGGGGTGGGGAAAGAGAGAAGCAAGGACAGAATACAAATGCTGGGTTTGTTAACTTCACAATTTACGAAAAATCAGAATCTTAAAGTTTTTTCGGTGTTTGTTCTTTTAAGTTCAGGTCCCTGAACTTGAAATATAGGGCTTTACAAAGGCAAAAAGCCAGGCAAAGGTATTTCAAAACCATGTATATGTCTGGGAGAGGGAAATGGCCTCTGGCAGCTAAAGCTGATCTTGACTCAGGGTCTTTTTTGCCATAGAACCTCCCACCTCTCTAGTCTTCCCGCCCCAAACTCCTCTCCCCAAAGCCCCTGGCTTTACTTCTTTTTCCCAGTTCCTCCTAAATCTAATCTTCCCTATTCCAGAGCGCCTCTTGAAGCTTCACTCACCTAACTCTGGCCATGCCACCCACTGCCACTTCCAAACAAATTCCATCTCCTTTTCCCACAATGCTCCCCAAAAATTTATTCTTTTTCTCCTCTACTTCCAATACTTTTAGAATCATAGAATTGTCTACCTTGGAATTGACCTTTAAAATCATCCCGTCCAACCATCAACCAAACTCTGATAAAAAAACATCACTAAACCATGTCTCCAAGCACTATGTCTACCCATCTTTTAAATACCTCCAGGGATGGTGCTTCAACCACTTCCCTGGGCAGCCTATTCCAAAGCTTGATAACCCTCTCAGTGCAAAAATTTTTCCCAACATCCAATCCCAACCTCCCCTGGCGCAACTTGAGACCATTTCCTCTTGTCCTATCGCCAGTGACTTGGGAGAGAGGCCAATCCCTCCCTCTCTATAATCTTCTTTCAGGTAATTGTAGAGACCAATAAGGTCTCCCCTCAGCCTCCTTTTCTCCAGGCTGAACAACCCCAGCTGCCTCAGCCTCTCCTCATAAGACTTGTTCTCCAGACCCCTCACCAGCTTCGTTGCCCTTCTCTGGACCCACTCCAGCATCTCAATGTCTTTTTTGTGGTAAGGGGCCCAAAACTGGACACAGTACTAAAGTTAGTTACATCCCTAACCTTATTTCAGCTTATTCAGGGCTCAAGACTGAATACTAACATTTTTACTTCTGAAAAGCTAATTAATAGTTATGTTGGTAATACAAGCTCTAAAATGGCTCACCACCTCTTAAAGGAGGTCTGGTCAACTGGGTCATCCTGCATCCCACCATGTTCTTAGGGACTTCTCAAGTGTGATGTGGAGGATGTGGGAGGTCTGCTGCAGGCAGCCATCACCTGCGAAGATCTGCGCCCTGACCCCCACGCTCATCCTCACACACCTTACCAACAGGAGCAGTATTAAAATCAGAGACACTTGAACAGCACCCCAAAGAAAATGTCCTTTCTTTATTACGCTGAAATTGGTACTGTCTCCCAATAGCATCAAGAATTTAAAAACACTTACTTTTAAAAATATTTTTGCATATAAAGCAGCCAAACTTATCTTTAAATGTAATACCATAATTTTTATTTGTGCAGAAGACCTTCCTAAGCAACCTTCCTAAAATGAAACACTTAAAAACTTTGTGGTTGGTAAAAGAATTTCATCTGACTTGCCATGAAAATTGATAATTCTGTCTTTTAAAAGCAGCTTGGAGAAAGAAAAGTATGCATTTTAATAATTGTGGCCCATACTACTTTGTGGTATAAATTTAAGGAGAACATGGAGTGAGAGAGAAACGTACCAGACAATATTGTTTCTCCTAAAACACAGCTATTGCTGATTGAGCTTTATTTTACCATAATAGTCAGTTACTGAATAAAGTTTTTGGAGATTCAGCATATCTTCCATTGGTAGCCAAAAGGATCTCCAAAGTGTATCCTCACAGGATGGTGTATTAGTTATTACCAATCCCATCAGTACGTCCAAATGCTGAATTTTCATTTATAATACTTTCCAAAAAACAGTATTAGAGCTGTTTATTTTTGCATTAAGTAATTTTCTGGGTCAAGTTCAAAGCACACATATATTTCATAATTCTGACCCAAGGTTATTAAAGGTTGGTCTGTCTTGGCCAAATTTAAATTTGAATCAGTTGGAATTGGTTGTCAATTATTTGAGGGATGAGAAAAGGGTTAGGTGATTATTAAACCAATTTAGGTAACCTAAATAATTTTATGATTCTATGATTGCTTTCCTCCCTGACTCATCAATGATTATTCTTCAACTTTTAATACTCTGCAAGTACTCACTCCCTTGCCTCCCCATAGCTTGCAACAGTTTAATTACTCTTCTCAAACATTTCATTTTCACTTGAAAAAGTCCACTGTCAAGTTCATTCACTACACAGTTCAGGGAAAGATTACTTACCAGCCTTTTATAAATACTATTCTTCTTGAATGACAAAACATCATTTCAAAAATTAATTTTACCAGAGTACTTTTTTGTGTGCCACGGGGGTATGAAAAGTAACATTACTGACAAACTGATCATAGCCTAGAAAAATTTTACAGAAAGCAAAAATAATTCAACTTGCAAATACTGCAGTGGGACCTTGTATTTACAACTTCCAGTATTGTCCGCTCCCCTGCAGTCTGGGTGGCATGGCTGGTCCACATCAGCCATGATACGGTCCTCCACTCTCCCACCAGAGAGAGGAAGCACTGTTACTGGTAATTCCTGTCTCTGGACAGGATGATAATGGGTACCACAAACACACAATGGCCCAGCAGTGGTGATGCTATCAACTTTCACTTTACATTAAATAAATAAATAAATCAGTGAACAGAGTTTGGTTAAAAATAAATATGAAAACACACTTAAGGTCTTTCACAGAAAAATCAGACATGTAGATTGTGGCTGTGACACATAGTGGTGTCTCGGAGATAACTCAATCCTAACGATTCTAAGATACGCTTACCAATTACTTTTTGTGAAACATGGGAAAAGTCAAATAGTACACAATTTGGAAAAGAAAAATAATCTATTGAAAATAACCTCTGAACATGAAAGAAAGGAGGAACAAGAATTTGGCTAGATCATCCTAAGGCTATCCTTTAGCTCAATATTTATCTTTCTCTAACACCTAATACTTATATAAAGCATAGAAACCACCACTAATTCTTGGTTCAGAAGAAAATAGCATAAAAAAAAAAAAAAGGCAAAAGAACTCCACTCAGCAATTTACCCAAAGAAAAAAAAGTAGAATAACGTTAATTTTTGGAAAAACATCTTGATTTTTAACTAACACCTGCCTTTTACAAAGGCAGACTTTGGGCCTGTACTAAGTGATGCATTAGGACAGAATCTGTCGAAGTTTCAGGATACAATTAGGTAGTAATTTTCTGGGGTAATGTTTCACAAGCGCCACTGCTCACAGCTCCCTACCCCAGTATCAAACAATACTTGGATCCTCTGAATAACAGAGGTTGTCTTCCCTAATAATGTGGCAAATAGCTGAAAGGAAAAAGACTGTACACGTTGGTGGATTCTTTAAATGACAGAATAAGCCATGCAGAGCAAAACTGCGTGCTGTGATCAACTCTAAATCAGACAGAAAAAAAATGAGCATAATATGACTCATCTGTATTTCAGATGATAGCTTACTGTTTACAAGTAAGCACAGTAGGCAGTGGATGAAAGCAGTGTGCTTGGGGAATTACCTTGAGTAGCATTATCTGGTTATTTTTAGGACAGCCACCCAGATGAGTGGCGTTAAGGAACATCCTAATCCTCTGTTAGACCACTCTGCAGATGGCAGTGTACGTGCAAACATAATACTCAGCAACTGGCAGGTGCTCTTACATTGGGATCGGAATGAATATACTGATCGATAGCTTGCTCTGTTCTCAAAATGAGCAGTATGTAAGAATCACAGTCCGTTTTCTGAAATGGAGGAAGGCAACTTGACCCAATAGATTGATGTTTAAGTATAATCCATGTAACTGAAATAAAACTATTAAATCCTTATTAGCACATTAGCACTACTGTTACCCAAGTATCAGGTTCCTTTCAAAAAGCTGTGTAGGAAAAGACAATACTTTGCTGAAGTTAAGGCTGGTTAGATTCTTTTGTTCTCGTAGAACAAGTAAAAACGCTCCCATTTTCAAAATCTAAGATATGAAAAATGTTCAGAGAAGAGGATATTTATTATCTAAAAATGATCTTTAATATTTTTTCCTAACAAAATCAAGACATCAAGAAACTCAGTTTTTATCAGGAATTAAAAAGGAGGCAGAATGATAGGTGTACTTAAGACACAGAAATATTGTCATCTCCAGTTATTCAAAAACTGTGACTGAAATCCCAAGAAACAAGAAATTAAAACCAAATTGAAAAGCCTTTTGACCTTTTCTTCTTTTAGGATGCCTACCTTATTCTTCCTCCTCACCAAGCATCTGCTTAGGACTATTTTAAGCCAGCACGCTGGGCTGCAGGGACATTTGCTTGGCAAAGTACGTCATTGCATTCTGACAGTTTCTTTGTAGGATCATCCACAGCCAACATTCAGTCTTAAATACAGACTTAAACATGTTGTCTGTGTTTCAGTGAATACACAGCTGTTGACCTTCCCCTGTTGCTGGGGTATGCAAAGCTGCTGCGTTATCCTTTTTGAACAATGGGAACTCACTTCCAGCTTTCCACTCCACCTCCTTTTGCATTGCTCTCTCTCCTTCCTCTTGCACACTTTCCTGCTGCCACATGTTTCCTTCCACTCTCAGCTGTTGCCAATCCCTGCCAATTTGCTTTCTGTCACTTTTATGCTCCATTTTTACCCTCTCCTCCTATGATGTTTATTATATGACAAACATTTCCATAAAGTGACCTCATTCCATTTCCCTTGGAACAGCACAGCCCATCTTTGCTGAAGACAGGCACGGAAAATGGTAACAATTCTGTAGTAAAGCAAACGAGTTTAAAGGAAGGAACTAAAAATTAATTAAAATACTGAAAAGTTGAGGGATTCAGAATAATTAATTTAACTTCAGGGAGTCTACTTTTTTTTATATTCAAGCTATATAACACATAGATCTTCAAAAACATGCAGAATATATCACGTAGTAGCAAGAAGTAAAACTATATTTGTTATCTACCTAAGCAAATACCTATTATATTCTAATCTTTTGCCTATACCTTTCAGAACGGTTTCAACACGTAACCTGGAGTTCATAGAATGATGTGAAATAGTATATATGCTTTCTCCAAGTTTTATATAAAAGTCTGTACAGTTGATTTTGTATTAATGGAAGTTACCTGTTTTCACTCAAATTCTATTTCGATTAGTATCTTCTTGCTATAGGTTTAGAAAAGTGACTTAACTAAGAAACAGCTCTCCTTAATATTTACGAAGTTTGCAGCTTCTGCAGTCTCTAGCACAGAATAATGTCACAGTTTCCCTACTCCCCTGCCATGGCATGAGCCACACACAAGGAGTCCAGCCAGTGGAGCCCACCAGTGTGGTCCACCTGCAGCTTCCTGCAACTGGCTCTGACCAACCTGCGGGCAGAGGACTGGCTATCCCATTTGCTCATTTGATGGTGCTGTGGTGGCTGTATGCACTCATGGATATACAGGGGAAAAGAGGAGCTGGACCGGCCAAGCACTGGATTCCTTCCTCCAACATAACACTTCTCTTTGGTCTTGTTTTCCAGTATCAAGCAGTTAGAAATTACCAGCCATCATAGGTCTGGACCCAGACTGCTTTGATTTCCTGCACAACATCATGTTTTAACTCAAGATGCCTCAAACTACTAAGTAATCCAAAAGGATTTCAAACATTTAAAGTGCACTGCCATAATGAACCTTTCAAAGCTATAAAAGATACACTGCAGCATAGCTCATTTTCAGGACTTTCAGTTTACTTCTAACCATATAATAGAACAAACGGCGCTCTTTCACATGCAAGATGCAGATTTAAAAAAAAAAATAAATCCCTCCACTCAGCTAAACCATAGTAACTATTGTGCTTATGGCCAGAGTCAAAGACCTGAATTAGAAATACGGGCTATGAAATGTGCTAAGTGATTTATGGCCCTGGTCCACCTCTGATCACTCCTTCAATGCAATGCTGATGAAACATTACTGTAATGCTCTTTAATTTTCTAAAAGGGGAGACAAGTAAACCAGAAAATAGGGTTGGCTAGTTTTAGCTATATCCCAGCTAAAGCAGGTCCCAGAAGAACCTGACAATCACTACACATGGTGTAAGGGAATGAGGAGAGCGCCGGAGAGGGAGAAGAGGACATAGCAAGGGCAGAGAAGCTGACCTTTTTGTGGCAGCAGCTCACTAGATAGGCTCAGCTGTGAAACTTTGGCTTAGCCCGTAAAGATAAAGATTCTAATTAATTACTCTTATAATTTCACATTTACTTCAGGCTACTAAGCACATATTCACACATTGCTGTTTTAATGCAAGGTAATTCATTACATGGCATGTCCCAGAGTTAAAGCACAGAAGAAGAGGGATGACAGTTATCACTGTGATTTGGACTCTATCCACAAGCTGGTGGCTTATCCTTCTGCCTCCAAATTACTTTGAATTAACAGAGCACAATAGCACATACTACACATAAAATGTGAACCTCCAAGTACCAACTCCTGGAAATACACATAAACCATTCCAATGGTTATGATACTTTGGGGCAGCGGGAGGGGGGAAGGTTTACTGAGCAAGAAAGAAGCACATATCTTGCAGAAATGTAGGGGATACAATTTAGGAGGTATGGAAACATGCACTTGATAAAGATTTTGTGTAATGTGAAACTATTTCACGTCATTGTTTAAAAATAAGAGACATGTCAAATTTGAAATAAAGTTCTTCTCTTGGCATATTAGAAGATAAGGTTAACTTTTACAAAAATGTCTCTTAGTGTTACAGTTTTCTTAGGTTTACTCCAATCATTTGTTAGGCCAAAAATTATCCTGAAAGTTATTAAATTAGGAAGCAGCATTCTATTACAAAGAAAAAGAGCTGGAACACTTTTAAAGTATGGAAAGCAACTTGCAAATGCCACAAATGCTGAAGATATTCCTGCCTTTGGCTTCTGTTTTTTTCTTATTAAAGAAATTTTTTTGTGAAACAAATCACACTACTGCGATGTAAGCTGAAAGCCCCGTTTGGCCATCCTTACATCTAAATCTAACTAGTACTACTCATAAAAATAGGCACTACTGGGAAATAAAAGTGCAAGAATCTGGTCCTCCAGTAGTCAAGGGGTAAATTTCTAAATAGACGCTCTCCTGTTACATGCAGATGACATTTTCTGCGATAGACTGAACACTTAAAATCTTGTAGTAAAATACATTTGAAATTGTAGACTGAGTTATTAATGGTAACCATAATGTTATATCTGTGGGAATTACACAGAGACACCTCTAGTTTTAAACGGAAATATAAGAATACTTTTTACCACTCAGGTATATGTTCTTTTTGTTCTATACACACACTTTTCCTTTTTGAGAATTCTAATCTGGAGGCAAGAAGATAAAGCCTGATGTGTTTGTCACCTGTGGTGACCTGCGTATAAACAGGTCTTCTCTGTTCACTTCTCCTATTATAATGAGAAAGCATATATAAAGCGACATAAGGAATAACTTTTACGTTGAATATGAATATATGAATGCTACTGGAGTGTGCTGAAGCTTTGATAGGATGGCTGGGATATGCTGCAATAAGCAAAAAATTATTTTCAACCATGGAGTTTCCAATCCACTACACACCTTTGTGCAGTTCATTTGTCCTACAGAAATAAAGAATTGGACATAAGGTTGCTCAAAAAGTCATGCAGAGAAATTTGCAGAGCTGCATTCCAGCTTCAGAAAAAACAGTACCCTCCCAGGCTAAACTCAAAGCACTGTTAAGAATTTAAATTTTTTTTCCAGCCTCAGTGTTAATATGAGTTTTACTCCTTTTCTTTCATGAACTTCTAAGTAAACAAAATAGGCCTATAGAAGATTATAAGTTTAAATATTTCTACTTATAATAGAAGATAATGATTTCTTGTAAGTCTATAAATAATCAACAGCCACCTGCCAATGGTATCTTAGATTCTCAACTAGGAAAAAAAAAAAAATCTGCTTTCTCTACTACCACATAAAGCAATTTCATATTTTAATACTTTGGGTTCAAATAAGTGAGCAGCACTGTTCCTCCCTGCCCACTTTAAAAGGTTTTAATAGACCTTTCAACTAACTTGGCACTGTCCGCCTCTCATACCCTGTCTGCTTAAAGCTTCTGCAGCCAAAGTAAACATGTTGTGTTTCATGAGTAAAGGCCAGTTTGTAAAGAGAAATTTACTGGTTGACCATGTATCACTAAGTTGGAATGGCTAAATTAGTAATGGGAAAATATTTCTTAAGTCTTCTGTCACCTGTCCCAGGTTGAAGGTTGCCCTCCTTTCTGTCTCTCACTATAAATACAACTCTCCCCACACCATATAACATTTAATTTGCTTTTAGTAAGGGAAAATGAAGACCATATGAAATAATGAAACCGAGCCACAAACTTCCCAGCCCTCCACAATAATATTTTGAAGAAAAAGCGTTCTGGGGAAAAACATATTACAAAGTTTTCCCAACAAAAGATTTTTTGAATGAAAAGTGCTTTTTACAAAGAAACATAGATTTTTAAAACATCAGTGAGACTTCTTTCCATTTGGGGGGCGACAGAGGGAATTTACTTACTGAGGAATATAATGATATTTTCCAAACAGCTCACTTCATCAGCCATGTCACTTTTACCTCTATTCACATAAAACAATCACATCTTGCATATAACTGCTTCCGCTGCTCTTTCAAGGCATAACAGCTTGTTTCTAACATTGCATTAGTAGCACTGTAAATCAACATTCTACATTTCCCTTAGGCTATTTTGGAAGCTTTAACTAATCCATGACAGGATGAAAATTATGCGTGGATGAACTGGAAAATCATAGGCTGAACTAGGTATTAAGTTGCAGCAGTACTAAACAATTTGGACACTTTCTTTTTTTTAATCAATACCTCCTTTTGGAAAATCTATACTCCACCAAATTAAATCAGGCTAGTATAAAACACCTAGATGTAGCCCACATTGCAAGTATCAAAGCTGTGGTTGATCCTTAAACAAGGCATATTTATAACATTTTCTGTTCCTCCTCATTTTTTGATGTATAACTATACCTATTTATCTAAGACAGAAAAAGCAAAAAAGCCTTCAGGACTGATTACCTTTTTTTTTTTTTTTTAATTCTCATCAAATTCACTTTTGAGTCCCAAACTTTGTTTCTTGTAGTAGTGCTGGACACTCATGCTTGGAGGCACGTCCTGCCACACATCAGCCCAAAAATATTGCTTCTATTAGAAGGGCATAAAACATATTTTTAAAACATAAATAAAATTTTCTACTGTGACTCTTCATATTTTGTTGGAAGTAAAAAAATCACCATCATACTAACCAAAAGATAATTATTCTCCGAATCATGTGAGCAGTTTGGAGCTGTTTGTGTGCTGTAAGCAGAACCTGTTCAGCTGAATCAGCAACTAAAAGCATGAGTCAACTTTCGAGCTAAAGAAGGTGGCTCTTATACTATTATCTGGACCAGGCTTTTTAGGAGACAAAGACTAATGCTACCTACTGTCACTTACACAAACATTTAGCTGTTCACATTGTCTAGCGTGTAAAGCAGGGCTTTTGATATATCTACATTTCCAGAATACTAACAAAAACTACATCTATTTAAAATGAGGAAAGACAACAGCTCTAGAGCACTTGCAGATGGGGCTGTAGGGTGGTGGGGTTTTTGTATTTTGTTTTGGTTTGGGTTTTTTTGTTTTTTTATTTTTAAATCTATGTCAGTCATGGAGGTTATGGTAAAATCTCTGCTGATACAAAGGAAGCATTTATTTTCTGTATAGGAGGGGACTTTTAATTCATAAGAACTCATCCTCTTTTCAGTCCTTACTGTTTGCAAAAAGTGCAGTAGCTCTGATTTCTCAGAAAAAAGTATTTCATATATAAGTTTAACTACAACAGATGTTCTCTTCTAAAAGGAAAATATCTGCTTTTCCAATGGGTGTGGAAGTATTCATCTTTCACTTTCTTTAAAATCGCTCAATCACCAAGTGAAGTTCTAGGAACACAGTGTAACAGACACCAAAGCTGTTCTCTCTGGATCCGCTGCTTCATAGCATACTCCATAATCAGTTATGCCTATTTGTTACAAACCTTACTTATTTGCCACATACAAACTACCATATTTCGCAGTTCAGAATGCAGCAGTTCTTCTGTTCAAAATCATAAGCACACACAATAGGATTTCCAGCCTCCCCACTCATCCAGCTCCAAAGCCGCTTTCCCTTAAGCGTCCAACAGAGAACTGCTGCGTGGAGGAGGCTCCTGCCAATTCCCAGTTTTGTATGTTCTGGCATTTTGATGGAAATAGTTTGGTGTAAGAGAAAAAGTTCTTTTCCCTTCCCAGTAGCATTCTTTTTCCACTCTTCTCATATTCTGCAACAGTAGAACTATTTCTTTTTGCTGTAATCTGATAATTTATTTTTAGGTGACCAGAACTGGCAGTCCTACAGAATCTGTTGGACACAGCAGAGGTATCTACACAGGCAGGTACAACCAGACTCTGCTTACTCCTTGGGCAGGCTGCATATGGAGCAGTGGCCCTCTGGAAGCAGTTTAGCTGCATTAGCATCCATGTTCCCTTGCTAACACAGGTATCAAGTGTACTCACTGCATCACTCCCAGATGATCACACAAGCTTCTACCTGAGGCCTGTTTCACTTCTGCAGAAGTGCAAGAGTTTGGTGCCAGCTGCATAGACACGTCTATTGTGCTCGGAGGTCCAAATATCAAAAAAAGGAAGATGTGCTTGCTGCAGGTAGCCAGAAGCATGAAACTCACTGAGAAACACCCTCCTGTAAAGCAGGCAACCTCCCAGTAACTCAAACCGAAGCACACCAAATCTAATGGGGCCAACTAGAAACTAGCACTGGAAGTTGTAAAAAGTGTGAATGTGAGCAGTGCTAATGTCAAATTAGAACTTGTGATGAGTTAATGACAGTCAGAGGAAAAGTACAACCTGCTACCACAGTCCCAAATAGAAATTGGTGTCCCAAATTTATTTGTGTACATTTGGCAAGTCACAGAAAGGGTTTTATGTCTACTCTTCTGGTCAAAAAGAAGAGAGCTGTTTTGGTGTCTCTCAGCAGAACTTGCCAGATGCAAGTTCAGTCAAGCATCTGTCAATAGGAATACTGTGAAATGCTTCATGTAGGTCATGTAGGCTTTGGGCCTGCCGGGATTGACAACATTCCTTTGTTGACTCGTATTTACCACCACAGCCTTACTTTGACCTTACCCTTTCCTGGTTAAACTCATTTTCCAGATTGAAAGATACACTTCAGACTAATTTAGCAGACTATTCTAATAGAAAAACCTTTGTCAAGGGCAGGACTTTTGTCAATATGGACAAAGTCAGGATCCAACAGACTTTGCTTGCAGACGTAGGGGGCCAGTCTAGACATTTGCTCTGGTGAACAGACCAGTTTGTCATTCCACTCTCAATCATTTGCAACGAAGAAGAGTTTTAGTGTACACAGCCTGAAATAATTTTGAAGCTACTAATAATTTTGCTTTTGGGAACAACCCCATTCCGAGACATAACTAATGAATTAACTGAGCTCTAATCTTAAAAGCACTAATTAATAATTCTCAAAATAGGATTACATTGTTTAAAACTGTTTTGGAAAAGAGAAAAGAAAAAAGAACATACTTGAGAAAGCAAAGATTTTGATGCACCTAAGAGTAAAGTCTAAAAAACAGTTTGAGAAATGTTCCTCCTCTGATAAGGAAAAAAGGCTCCTCTTTTTTTGAATTTGCAGATAAACATACTAAATAGAATATTTACAAATATTTGCTATAGCTTACCTAGCACTGATAGTTGGATGCCAGTTAGTACAAAAGTTGAATTTTTAAGGCAGGAACTAGTGAAAATCACAGATTAGAAATAAATGGTTATATATTTTCTATGTAATTTCATAAATCTGTCTGGATACATTACTTTTTGGAAACTTATGAATATTTTGTAAAAAACCCCTTCATTCATGTTTTTTATGGTGTGAAAAGGTGCCAGAATCAAATACTGAAAATAAGATGATGCTAGATAACTTTTCATTTCCACATACACAAAAGATGCCTTTTATAAAAAAATCATATTTGTAAAGCTTATTTGTGCAAGTCCATTTGTATCCAATTTTTACTTACATAAAGTATATGCAGATATATATACACACACATATATATATAAACAACATATATGCTGTATCCAAAAACCAGAATATTTATCATATCCAAACAAGTAGGAAGAAGAATAAAAATCTGATTAAAAGAAAAAGATGTGAACTTGGAACCATTGAACTAATTTTTAAAGCAATAACTGAGAGAATTGTTCTGAACATACTAAACTAAGAAAAAAAAAAATCAAGTTCCTTGGGAGATATATTGGACACATTGTGTCTGAAGTAGCCGTCTATGATAGTTCCAGATGCTTAGATTCTCCCAAATCAAAACAAGCCTGTATAATTTTACAAAGTTCAGTTTTCCTTCCATACTAAAATGGTATTGCACAATACTCTAATAGAGAATTCACATTTAAAAGTAAAAAAACCAAAACTCCTGCCAAACATTCAAAAGATTTGATGATAAACCATCTAAAGGGAGCTCCCCTACAGGGTGTGAAGTAGGAACTCTCCTCCTGAGAATCAGGAGCAGTGTGTGAAGCAATCAGAGCAATCCACAGCTAAATAAAGGCTAGGATGTTATGTCCTTAAAGATATGCTTTGGGCAGAAACAGAAGCTACTGGGCAAGCTTCTTTGGCTTGTGTTATGACAGTCGGAATGAATTATTGTAATGACCCAGTCTGGCTTTAGCCACTAACAATAGTTAAAACCATGTTTTGCTCAAGGGAGAATAAGCTGAAGACACACATCAAGACTCCACAGAAATATTGGGAAACCTGGTAGTGATTTCTCAGATAGCAAGAAGGCTCTCCAATCTCAGGAAGTTTAAACATAATTGAAGAAAACAAGTCACTGAGCAACTGCAAGAAGAAACCTGAAACAAGTGGCCTATCTTAAAAATATCTGTATTTTTTCCTGTTGGAAGAAACTCCTGTCAAGTTCACAGACATGAACAAAAGAAGAGTGCCATGAATTCCAAAGCTGACCCGATAGAGTAGACAGCATTCCTGGGCTGTCATCACAGCAGAAACATTTCATCACAAGCTGGAGGTACTCCACAGCTTCTCAGAGGTAAAAGCCAAGAAGCAAGGGGTTTTTGTTGAGTGCATACAAGAAAAAATAGTGAGAAATGTAAAACTTATTTTTTGTCCAGTAGATCCAGTCTTGCACTCAAATTCAAATGACCTTCAGTCCTGCTGAATGAAAAAGATGCTATTTAAGATAAGACAGATTGAAAATTCTGCTCTCAGATAGCAACACAGAAATTACAATAATAAAATTATAAAATCCAAAGCTTTCACCTAAAGTAGATGGTGATTCTTTCTGAAGTTTCAGGCTTTTGTCTCAGGTTGTATTTTTATAGGAACACATTTTAAAGAGAGTCAATCAACAAACCTGCACCTTCAGTGGTGTAATGCTAAATATTGAGTTTTGGACACAGTGTTTTTGAAGGAAGGTTTAAATAGACTAAAATATGACCTAAAGTAGGTTCTAGTTACATTATTCTATTTAAAAGCAGTGATTCCATGTCAATATGGTCACACAATTTGCAGCAAGAATACAGTGTACAATGCAGCAGACTCTTGCCACCCTCAAAAAAATGCATTTCCTTCTCTGCACCTCATTTTTCAGAAAAGGACTCTCACCCTACACATATTCTTTGGCTCCAAGGAACCCCTGCTTGATACTGCATGAACATCAAGAGCTGATATTAGAAGCACCAACAAATTCCTTCACCCATGCCCTGCTGAATGGCACAGTTAGAATCCATTGAACACTAGGAAGAAGTATCAAATACACTGAGAAGCAGAGATCAAAGCTGAAGATACAGAAGACGAAAAGAAATGCATAGAATGAATCACTGAAAGGCAGAGACAAGCCTTCATTTCTAAGATTTATTGCTTACATGGTTTATGTGTGAATTGTGTCATGTTTCTAGTTAAAAGCTTACTTCTCCATTAACACCCTCTTCCACCAGCTCAGAGAGACTTCAGGAGAAGAAATCCTGTTGCTCTAAAGGGAGTAAAACCACATGGTGATGTGCTGTTGGAAAGAGGACAGCCTGAAAGCAAATAGGTTTCCTTTGTTGTGTCCTTAGTTTGCCATTATGCCTTTTGCAAACTTAAGAAAGCAACATTCAAGAACTGACAGGCTGTGAAAAAATCAACAGTAGAGGAAAGGCAAAGGAGAGGGTATTCTTAAAAAGCATTTTTTCCTATTAGTTCTATTCTGCTAAAAAAACAACCACCACAAAGCAAAGCAAATCAACTAAAAGACATCAGTATTAACCAAGCAGAATGAGCTACGATCATCTGTGCTTTTATCTACCATTTTAGCTACTGTCATTGAAACAGCAGTGGTTATATATTTACACGTATATATATTATATAATATGCATTATATAATATACCATTGCCATCCAAGATTCCTGGCATGAGGATATTAAAAAAAAAGCTAGAGGCCTGTATAATCATGAAAATCCTTATCACCTGCCTAATCTCAATATCCAGGATGAAACAAAGGGCAGTAGAAAAAAACCCACCACAAAACAAAAAAAGCACATCAGAAAGGTGATCTAATAGTTATATTCTGATTACTTTGAGAGATTCAGCCAAAGAGTGATCACTTGTGCATATGGGCAGAGTTTTAGAACTAATCCTCTCTCTGTACTTACATGCTGTAATGAACTACTGGTTTCCAAAAACATCTTATGACCCCCCCCCCCCCCC